>NW_004955572.1:1249715-1273224 GCF_000276665.1 Chinchilla lanigera
ACATAGTAACAAACATACATACATTTATGAAATAGCATAGGAACAATACAAACATTACAGAGCTATGGACAGATTGGTAGGAAATCATCATTGGCTGCTGCAATACATGTTGGCATCCTCAAAGTGGTTTCTCAGGAAAACAAAGATATGCCAGAAAGATCCAACAAGTAGTTACAGCCCAGGGGTTGCGAAAAATAGCGGGTTACCTCCTCATCAGTGACTCCCCTCACTGAGGTGTGACGGGGGTAGGAAGGGCAGGACTGAAAAGAAGGACCAAGAGACCAGCACCGGTGTCCAGCAACGGGCCGTCCACTTTTTCCTCTATACTCATGATTTCGCGGGGCTCCTCCTTCTCCACGAAGGCGGTTCTACAGAATCTGAATATTGGGCACCCATGAAATCCATGATGTCTCAGTGCAGACCTCTCCGGAGCTCCACTCGCTCCTCCACCGCAGCCTGTACAGTCAGGGGAAAATAGCCTCCAGGGGATCTCCCCGGGTGTTGCCCAAGGTCCTCCTGGTTTCCAGCTCCCGAATGGCTCTCACATCCCCAGTCAGCTCGACCTCTGAGTTGTGGGGCGTCGGTACTCTCCTGTTCTCCAAGTCCTTGTTGAGTGTCATTTCTTTTAATGCTTTGGTCCATTGTTGTGAAAACAGATTGCTTCCTTACACGTTTTAGAAGATATTTTTTCTTTTCTGTTTTTTGGGTGTTTTTATTTTGTTTTTTTTTTTTTGTTTTGTTTTTTTCAAACAGGGACCCGATATACAGTTCAGGTTTGTCTTGAACTCACTATATAGCCCAGCTGGCCTCGAACTCATGGCAATCCTCCTTCCTCAGCCTTCTGAGTGCTGGGATTACAAGCATGTGCCACCTCACCTGGCCTAAAAGGTATTTTTAATAATAGCTTTTCTTCTTTTTCTCCCTCTAATTTCAAAAATCCCCTTATTTGTTATTCATAAAATTTAAAAATAATAAATGTATGTTAGAACCAGTGAAACATTGTAATACAAGGATGTATTAAGATAAAGCTGGCCACTGTATTCACTCTTCCATGGTGGCCGCCCTTTTGCTGTAGGATGTATTTCTTTTCCTACTTTTATTTGGCCCAAACTCGCTCTGTAGAGCCTGTTTCTTTTCCTACCTTTAATAAAACTTTGCTACACTTAAAAAACAAAGAGAAAGCTAATTACCCCCACTTCAACCTCCTGATATAACCAAAATTAAGAGCCTGCTGAGTACCCTTACACAATTCTCCTTGCCCATACCAACATATCAAACATGTGCACACATATATAACATATTTTTTTTACCAAAATGCCATTTATGTTTATTCTACAGTGTTTTTGCTTAATTGTATATGTATATATAATTCATATATATTTATATATATAACAGTACACACATATATTTAACAAAACACAATTAAATTTTTTTTCATCCTTTTAATGTTGTTTGCTGAAACGAGACCCCAAAAACTAGCATGATGCTCCAGGTGTGGTGGTGCACACCTATAATCCCAGCACTTGGGATGCTGAGGCCAGAGGATTGCTATGAGTTCAAGGCCAGCCTGGGCTATCTAGTGAGTTCAAGGACAGCTTCAACTGCATAGCAAGACTGTGTCTCAAAAAAAAAAAAAAAAGAGGGGGGTGGGCTGGGGATATAGCTCAGTGGCATAAGCACCTGCCTGGCAAGTGCAAGTTCCTGAGTTTGATCTCCAGTACCAAAAAAAAAAAAAAAAAAAAAAGCAGCTAGCATGCTAGTGCATGCCTGTAATCTCAGCACTCAGGCTAAGGCAGGAGGATTGCTTCAAGTTTGAGGCCAGCCTGGGGTACATAGTGAGTTCAAGGACAGCCTGTCTCAAAAAGAAAGAGGAGCGAGGAAAAGCGAGAGGGGAGATGTGATCAAAACTCAGTGAACAGTGTTACTGGGTGCCATCCAAGGAAAATGCAGGCTCCTAAAAACATTACAGTGTGTCCTACTCCACCTTATTCACCAGATCTGGCACCCTGTGAATTCTGTTCCTTCCCCAAAGTCAAAATGACCATGAAATGTAAAAGGTAAGTTTTTAATCAATTCAGGACATTGTGGCAGCCATTACAGAACAACTAAAGACACACCAAAAAATGCATTCACCATATTTTTCAATCACACTGTATTATTATTTATAATGATTTGTTTAATGTCTTTCTTCCCCAATAACTAAAAAGGTCTCTGAAGGTGGAGGGCATGTTTTTTGCACCATTATACTTCTAGAATTTAGGGTAGTGCTCTTGGGATAGTAATTGCCTATAATCCATTTGTTTATTGTTTCAGTGCTCCCAGAAACTGTCATTGTACTTAAACTTGATCACTGTCAATATTCAAATGCATGTGTTTTAAAGAATTCTGGCCTAATCCGAAATGAATACACACTTCTCAGATGAAGAAGTACAAACAGCAAATAAATAGATGAAAAAATGTTTGACATCATTGGTCATTCAAGAGATGCAAATTAAAACAACACTGAGATTCCATCTCACTCCAGAAAGAATGGCTACCATCAAAAAATCAACCAATAACAAATGCTGGCGGGGCTATGGGGACAAAGGAACCCTTCTTCACTGTTGGTGGGAGTGTAGACTGGTGCAACCACTGTGGAAATCACTGTGGAGATTCCTCAAAAAACTAAAACTAGGGGCTGGGGATTTAGCTCAGCGGCAAAAAGCGCCAGCCTGGCAAGCGCAAGGTCGTGAGTTCGGTTCCCGGTACCAGAGAAAAACAAACAAACAAAAAAAAAAACTAAAACTAGAGGTTCCATTTGACCCAGATATTCTTCTTGGAATCTTCCCAAAAGAATTAAAAGCAACATATTACAGTGATATATGCGCACCCATGTTTACAGTGACACAGTTTGTAATGGCCAAGCCTTGGAAACAACCCAAATGCCCATCAACTAGTGGATAGATAAAGATATGGTTTGTTTATACAATGAAGAACTATTCCACCATAAAGAAGGATAAATTCGAGACATTTCTAGGTAAACAGATGCACCTTGAGACCATACTCTTAAGTGAAATAAATCAGAAACACATGTGTAAATACCACATTGTTTCTCTGGTGTGAGAAACCGAAAGTGTAAATTAGGACCAAAATGTATATAAGTATTGTGAAATATGAAGAACATGTTCAAATGGGGAGGAGAACAAGGGAGAGGGGAGGGAGAAAGGTAAGAAGGGAAAAGTAAAAACAAAAGAGAAAAAGGAAAAATGGAAGCAAAGTTTTTGCAAATGAGGAGGGGAGCAGGAGTTGAACAGAGGGTAGGGGAATGGGAAAAAAAAGAAACAAGTTGTAACCTGGACAGGTACAAATTCTCTATGATGAATGGGATCATTATGTGTATCTAGAATGTACCAATAAAATCTGATTGGAGGGCTAGGGAGGTAGATCACCGGTGCAGCGCCTGCCTGAACAGCTGGAAGCCCTGAGTTTGATTCTTGGTTCACCCCGCCCCCAAAACAAAAATCTATTGGAAAAAAAAACAGCTGTATAAACGGAAAAAAAAGAATTTTGGACTATCACCAATTATTTCATCTTACGGTTTTGTTTTGCTTTGTTTTTTTGAGATAGCATCTCTCCGTGTAGTTCATGCTGGCCTTGAACTTGCATCACTGTCCCCCTGCCTCAGACTCCCAAGTGCTGGCATTACACCACGTGCACCACCATACCCCGGTTCAGTCACCAGTTATTTTCATGGAACCGAGGGATCATATATTTTAACTATTTATAAGAACGTGTGCTTTTTAGCAAAAAACTGCCACAAGCAAATTTTAAATGATAGATTACATATTTAGCCAAAAGTTCTGCACTCTTAAATAGGCGACCTGGATTCTAATATTACTTCTGCAGTTATTGTCTATTCTGTGACTTTTCAAATGTTTCTTATCCTTTCTGTGCCTGGCTCCTCCTCTGTAGCTCTAACATCCATTAACTCTAAAAATAACTATCTACTGTGTACTGGAAGGAGTTTAAGCACTAGTGAAACGGTATAACAACAAACTAAATTCTCACTCGACGCTTTAACTTTTGCTAAAGGGGTCCTGTGCACTATCTCACAAACTTTATGAGAGGCACTACTGTGGTATTTTCCAACTTTACAACGGGAAGAAATGAGACACAGGAAGGTTCAGTAAAAATCCCAGGATGTCACAGCCCTTGGTGAAGGCAGGATCAGATTCCAGGCAGCGAGGCTTCAAACCCCATTCCTGCACCACAGGGAATCCTTGCTCTCAAAATCAGTAACTATTTCAGTGACTTGCATTTCGGTCGCAGTCCGAGAGTACTTGGGGAAGCACCCTCTTGTCCACAAACTGGTACAAAGTCGCAGTGGTACAGTACAGAACCCATTGTGAGACCTGTACGAATAGCAAGTTTCCCCACTGGGAAAGCGAAGAAACAAGCGGCGAAAACGACTCCTAAGCACGCACACGCGCTTCCCTGCGTGCCACTGGCTGGCGGCGAGCATGCGGCTCACGTCGGCCTGGCGCGCCTCTCCGAGCTCGCCGGGGGCAGGCGGAGGCCGGGAAAGGGCACGCGGCGCGCGCGATCGCTTCTACGTCGGAGCGGGCGGGGGAGCCCTCCGCCTGAGCCAAGGCTCCTTTGCCCCGCCCGCCTCGCGTCAGCTTCCGGGATCTTCCCACCCTTCGCGAGGCCAGCGAGGGGATACCGCCTGCATCAAGAGCAGCCCACCCGGGAGCGTAAGGGTGGTGCGCGAACGTGGGAGGGAAGCTGTGCGCGGCTACGGTTTCCTGACCCCGGACGTTGTAAACGCGGGTGAGTGTCTGGGCCGGGTCCCCATCCCCAGCACCCGGAGCAGCTGGACCACCGCACATACCGGGGAAGGCGTGGTGCTCCACGCGGGACGCCCCCGCCGGGGCAGGGGAAGGAGTCGTGAGCCGCGAGCTGGGGCCAGTCCCGTGGACCCGCAGTGGGGTCTTGAGGTGCCGACTGTGTGTGTCCCTCTCCCTTCTCTTCGTTGCGCCCTCCTCCCTTTGCCATAATGTGCCTCACCCACCTTCACCTTCTAAGAGGTTGACTGTAAAATCCACTGGGGTGGTGTCTGCCTCGTTTCCCTGTGCATTTTTTCTTTTCCGGGTAGTGTTAAGGTCTCTTGTGCTGTGCACAAAGTATCCCATAATGTGCACCCCCACTGTTTCATTTTTTTGTCTCTGGTGAGAAAAAAAAAAATCTTAGAATAATTTGTGTAAATGATTTTATGCGAAATTTGTACTTTTTCAGGTTTTTTTTTCCTTCCCCGTGCTGGGGACTGAAAGCAGGCCTTTTGCATGCTAGCCAAGCACTCTGTCAATGAGCTGCATTTCCAGCCCTGACTTCTTGAATTTTGATCAATACTTTTGCAGCCAAGAGAAGTATCCTCCGCAAAAAGAATCCCAAACATACATATGCCATAGTCAAGTGAAGAGACGTGTGAATTACATATTGGCCAGAGATGAACACTGCGCATATAAATCCCTTGAACCTTGTACAAGTTCATTTTGGACTGCACCTGACAATTCTGTTATTAAAGTGGGCTTGTTTTATATCCTTTCTCTTTTCCTCTTAGGACTGTGGAAAAACCAACATCCCGCCTCTTTCCCCACTCCCAACTCAGGAATTACATCTGCCAGTCTGTTCCACACCTTGAACTGGTAAAGTCAAAGTCCATTTCCTCCTGTAGCCATATGGACATTGGGAGCAAAATGAAAACTGTGGTCAATAGATCCCAATTTTTATTTATAGAAAACAAGGTTATTGAGCAACTATTTTACTAAACTTTCAAGCACTGTAGAAGCACTGTGTAGATTATTATTCTGTAATGGGAGAACTATGAAACTGCTCTAGTTTCTAATCCACTTCTATCACTGACTAGCTCCGTGTGTGAGTTTGTCAGTTCCTTAACCTCTGTGGCCTGCCATTTCCCTAACTGTAAAGTGAGGGAAAGTACTTTAGTTCCTAAGGCCACTTGAAAGTGGCCTTTAATAGGCAAAGAAAAGATTTAGTTCAGTAGAACTTTTTTTTGGTATGGAGATGAAGAGATAGGAAAATTTCAGCCTTTCATAGAAAAATGTGTAGTGAACAATTTTCAAGCAGTTATATTTAATATAAGCTTTTATTTTAAATTTTAATTGAAATAAAAATGTAGACTTGGCCAGGTGTGGTGGTGCATACCTATAATCCCAGCATGGGAGGTTGAGGCAGGAAGATCGCCAGGTTACAAAGTGAGTTCAAGGCTGCCCTGAACTGCACAGTGAGACCCTGTCTCAAAAAAAAAAACGGTTTAGACTTTTCCCTTTTACTTCATCAAAGAAGAAAATGCCTTTTGAGGAAATAAAAATGATCATTCATGGTCTCCAAATATGCCTGTATCAACTCATTTTTCATCTTTTATTATGGGCTTTCATTACATCAACAGTTGGGGTACTATATTAGAACCACTTAATCTTAGGAACAGAAGTGTACGTATTAACACACATAATACTAATTTCAAGAAACTTGATTTAGATGTACTCGAAACACCTAAACACATTAGCGATCAGTTAAATAAAGCAGTAGGTTGAAAAGAGAAATATCAGTACAGATACCATTAGCGATTTGCCAGTTATGGATGGTTTTATCTGTTCAATTTAACGCCTTGTTATGAAAGTGCATTTGTTGCCAGGCATGGTGGTTCACACCTGTAGTCCCAACACTCAGGAGGCTGAGGCAGGAGGATCCCTGCGAGTTCAAGGCCAGCCTGAACTACAAAGTGACTTCAAGGCCAGCCTAAACTATATAGTGAAACCCTGTCTCAAAAAATACAAAAATACTTTTTTTTTTAATTTTAAAGCACATTTGTTTCCAGCAGTATTTAAATAACATAGTGCAAACTTGTGATACAAAATGCTCTAAAGAGAATGATGGAGGACAACCTCTAACTTTAGTTTCAGGGGCTGGTGCTTTGATTTAGTGCTTGATTAATTACATCCTTGTAGATGAAATGCAAAAAGAGCCTCCTCACAGCAAATTCTACTACACAAAGGAGCTTCTACAGTGTTGCAATTTATACTGGACAGTATCTATTGGAAGACAGAGATTCTCTGCTGGATGTGGTGGCGTATACCTATAATCCTAGCACTTGGGAGCCTGAGGGAGAAAAACTGTCACAAGTTCAAGGCCAGCCTGCACTGCATAGTGAGGCCCTGTCTCCTGTCTTCTGAGAGTGTTTGGTACTATGTGCAGCTAGATTTCAAGCTTGGGAACTTAAAAAAAAATTAAGAGATAACTGTATATAAAGAATACCAAATCAAATTGCTATACTAAGTATTTTAAGAGTCTTTGTTTTCTTTATAGGAGAAATGCTTTCTGAAAGCAGTTCATTTTTGAAGGGTGTGATGCTTGGAGGCATTTTCTATGCTTTGATCGCTATGCTAGGACACATTAAGATTGGTCATGGAAATAGAATGCACCACCATGAGCATCATCATCTTCAAGCTCCTAATAAAGAAGAGATCTTGAAAATTTCAGAGGATGAACGCATGGAGCTTAGTAGGAGCTTTCGTGTATACTGCATCATCCTTGTGAAACCCAAAGATGTGAGTCTTTGGGCTGCAGTGAAAGAGACCTGGACCAAACACTGTGACAAAGCAGAGTTCTTCAGTTCTGAAGATGTTAAAGTGTTTGAGTCAGTTAATATGGAAACAAATGACATGTGGTTAATGATGAGGAAAGCTTATAAATACGCCTTTGATAAGTATAGCGACCAGTACAACTGGTTCTTCCTTGCACGCCCCACTACATTTGCTATTATTGAAAACCTAAAGTATTTTTTGTTAAAAAAGGACCCATCACAACCTTTCTATATAGGCCACACTATAAAATCTGGAGACCTTGAATACGTGAGTGTGGAAGGAGGAATTGTCTTAAGTGTAGAATCAATGAAAAGACTTAACAGCCTTCTGAATATCCCTGAAAAATGTCCTGAGCAGGGAGGAATGATTTGGAAGATATCTGAAGATAAGCAGCTGGCTGTCTGCCTGAAATATGCTGGAGTGTTTGCAGAAAATGCAGAGGATGCTGAAGGAAAAGATGTATTTAATACCAAGTCCGTGGGGCTTTTTATTAAAGAGGCAATGAGCAGTCACCCCAACCAGGTAGTAGAAGGATGCTGTTCTGATATGGCTGTTACTTTTAATGGACTGACTCCTAACCAGATGCATGTGATGATGTATGGGGTGTACCGTCTTAGGGCATTTGGACATACTTTCAGTGATGCATTGATCTTCTTACCTCCAAATGGTTCTGACAATGACTGAGAAGTGGGAAAAGGGTATATATGTCATCACCATGTAAAACATGTGTTATAATTATTTATAGTAATTACTACACATCCAACACAGAGGTATATTTCTTTTTCTTTTCTAATCTGGTGGCACTGGTATAATCATGCATTAAAGTTTATTAGTGTATTTTATAAATGAGGTATTTTTTCTTTAAAACATACAAGAATGTGTTGGAAATAAATGTTTTAAATATAATTTGCAAGTAAAGCATATATTTATAAATATGTGATAAATTCTAAATTATGAACATTAAAAAATATGGCATGCAGTTTTGTAGATTGATCAAAACATTTAACAGGTACTTTTAGCTTTTTAATGTATACAAATGAATCTCAAGCTGTGAAATTTTTATCAAAGTAAAACTTCAGCTCTGTGTTTATGTACATTTATATTCTAAGCCACCCCAAGTGTCAGTGGATTTGTTTTCTCAAAATATACAGCTGCTGGCCGTGGTGGTGCATGCCTGTAATCCCAGCAGTCAGGAGGCTGAGGCAGGAGGGTCACCATAAGTTTAAGGTCCACCTGAACTATATAGTGAGTTCAAGGCCACCCTGAACATAGCAAGACCCTGTCTCAGAACAAAGAAACAGAAAAAAAAAAAAAAAAGACACAATGAAGCAACTAAAGTATTCCTAACCAGTGTTAAAGAAAGTTGAATTCTATTCCTGAGAGAAAAAGTGAAATTTACAAAGGTTAAATACTTCTCCTGCAATCTAAGTTAGTGGCATTCCTCAGCATACACAATTTTTGTGCAACTCTGTACCCCAGTATGCAGGTAGTGAAATTGGACTGGTGACTATAAAGAATGTAATGTCATTTAATTCTGTTGTTTCAGAATTTAATTCCAAACTGCAACTTGAATAAAAATGTATCAGCTGAGATTTATTTATTCCTGCTGTGGAAATCTTTGAAGAATTTGTTTTGGCTGTCTGGCAGTTTAATTTACCTGAGTCTTTTGTTTCATTGAGATGAAGTCTCACCATGCAGTCCCTACTGGCCTTGAACTCATTGTGCCGCCCAGGCTGGCCTAGAACTTACAGAGATCCTCCTGCCTCAGCCTCCTGAGTACTGGGATTATAAGCATGTGACAGTACGTTCGGCTTGTCTTTTTTAAATCGTTCAAATTCTGAGATTTTTCCCATGTTTTTGGTTTGGAAACTAACCTTGCTGTCCAAGCTGTATTGCCATACCATTTGCCTAATTCCAGTGGTTACCAGAATCTTTACCCAGAAGTAGATAAATTGCTTCTGCACTCAGGTGTGGAATTCTTGGAGCTGACTTGTCGTATAATCTGGCTAGCAGGTGCTGTATTGAGTTAGATGATGAAGCCCCTTAGGGTATGAGACCATGTCATTTTAGATATACTGTGTGTAACTGCCTCATGATGCTAATGGTCTCCCACAGCTTTGGCAAACCAGAAAGTTTCCTCAGGCAGGCCTGGGAATTATTGATCCTCAGAGTAGTGTCAGATCCTTTAATTTCTCTGATCTTCACTGGGATTTTGGTTAAAATGAAATGTTACTAATTGTAAAGAATAAAATCTCTTTATCAAGCACCCTAATATGTGGTCTCAGGTGCAGTTATTGCTGACCGATTCATGTTCAGTGTAGTACAGTGATAAACAGTATCTCTTTGAGTATGACACACTGCCCTCAACACCAAAATATTTATATTTTACTGTTGTGTCAACTTGCCCCAAACACTAACATGGCCATTTAAAATGATTCTTTTCATTGTATTTTTGAGGTATAATTTTTTGTACTGGGAATCGAACTCTGGACCTTGCATTTTTTTTGTCTTTTTGAGACAGGGTCTCACTATGCAGTTCAGGCTGACCTTGAGCTCACTTTGTAGCCCAGGCTGGTCTCGAACTCATAGTGATCCTCCTACCTCAGCCTCCCGGGTGCTGGGATTACAGGAGTGTGCCACCACGCCTGGCTTCATTGTATTTTTATACATAAGTGTTGTTATAAAATGTCTCAACTAATATGCTATTTGTATGTATATCTAGTAAGGTAGATAAAATCTCAATTGGTAATAAAGAAAATATTACTACTGTGGTCATAGTCAACAGTTAATCTCCATATATGCCAGTTAGCTTAATGTAGAAAAAAATACATTTAGTAGCCAAACACTAACCCTAATTCTACTCTTGGGGAAATATAGAGTGAATGGAAATCTATTGGAAGGAAATCATGAATGTGATTATAATTTACATATGGCTAATGGCTACCATAGTGGACATTGGTGTAAGCAACCCAGAAGTGTGAGGTGACACCTCCCAACCCCTCACCGAGATGTCAATGAGAGAAAACTTGAGATTGTTCTACATTATGTATATTTTTTCTGGTAGTCCTGAATGCAGCCCAAGACCATCTTGCATGAGTTCAGTTGTGGAGAATTCTTTCTCAAAATTAAAGCATTAGGCTGGGCATGGTGGTACATGCCAACATTAGATCTAGAGCAAAATATGTATTCAGTTCCTTGGCTTTCTTTTTTGGTCTTTTTGAGGCAAGGTCTCTCTATGCAGTTCAGGCTGGCCTTGAGCTCACCTTGCAGCCCAGGCTGGCCTCGAACTCACAAGGATCCTCCTGCCTCAGCCTCCTGAGTGCTGGGATTACAGGCGCGCACCACCACACCAGGCAAATTTGACATTGTGGGGGTTTTTTTTGTAGTTGTTTTTTTTTGTTTGTTTTTGTTTTTTTTTTTTTTTTTTTGTTTGTTTTTTTTTGGTTTTTTTTTTTTTTTTTTTTTTTTTTTGGTACCAGGAATCAAATTCAGGAGCTTGTGCTTGCCAGGCAGGCACTTGTGCCGCTGAGCTATATCCCTGGCCCTTGGCTTTTTTTGTTTTGACGTTAAAACGTTTCTATGTATCAAAACAGACTTATGTATAATGCCCAGATTTTTCTATTATGCATTTAAACTCATCTATTGGGTTTTCTTAAAGCAGGGCATACCTATATTAAAGTTGCTAAAAGCAGAGTTTAGTGATGATCCATCACTAATTTCCCTCTTGTTGGGAACAGTGCTTCTTTTGTACAGGCTAAACTGAGTGCTTTAAATGCATACCTGAGTGGTTATGTAAAGAGCATGTATTTACAGAGTATATGTTAGTATTAACTTTCTTTTGGCATACAAAGAATTTAAATATTTTTCAACCCTCTCCTCAAGAGTTCTCTACACTTTAACTTAAAAATAATCACACTCAAAAAAAAAAAAATCACACTCAATGCCAACATCGTCAAAGATAAAATGTGATAGAACATTTAAAGAATAATGGAAAAACAACTTATTTGAAAACTATGAAATGATGAAGTATTTATCTGGGGTCTATGATCATTTTTTAAATCCACCTTTGTTAGTGTGGAGTCTAATTTTCTTTGTATGAGCTCAATACTAGGCCTAGTGCTTTGTGGAAAGCAAAACGAATCAAACTCAGGATTTTTTACAGGGAGTCAAATAATCCAAGTTTTGTAAGCTTTGCAGAACAATAAGCCAAACCACAGTTTATTAAATACAGTAGTCCTTTTGTATAAAAATTTCTGGATTTGATAAATGCTATTTTTTAAACCACGTAATTTCCCCTTTGGTAGTTTTCACAGATTCCAAGCAAGACTAGCCACACTAGTTATGCCATTGCTTTGGTAATGTGACAAAAGCTCTGGCAGGAAGAGTGGGGCTCAGGCGGCACATACCAACAATCCCAGCTGAGGCAGGAGGGTAACAAGTTCAAGCCCAGCCTAGGCTACAGTGAGGAGACCCTGTCTCAAAAAAAAAAAAGAAAAAGAATGGGACTTAAAATTCTTTACACATGGTTTGACCAAGTGAGTGTCTGGTAGGAGACATTCATCTAGGTACCCAAAGTACTGAATAAATGGAAATGTTCTCATAAAACATTAGAGCAAAAAACTGTCTCTGGCTTCCTGAAAGACTTAAATATGGGCACTGAGAATTCCCTCACAGACACCTTGTATTTCCTACTCTAAAGCACTTAGCTCGGGAAGGAAGCTTTAAGGAATATTACCTTTGCTCTAAACTAGTGCTGTCCACATGGTAGACATGTGAGCTACTTGTATAATTTTAAATTTTCTAGTAGCCACATTAAAAAAGTAAAAATAAGGCCAGAGCACAGCACGTGCCTGGCAAGCATGAGGCCCTGAGTTCAATTCCTGGTACCAATAAAGGGAAAAAAGCAGCCAAAACAAAAATAAAGTAAAAAGAGATGAAATTACATTTAGTAATATATTTTATTTAACCCAGTATATCTAAATATTATTCCAACATGCAGGCGACAGGAAAATGTAACGTTTTCAGTGGCTTTGAGCTCCAGCATGTATTTTACAGTTACAGCACATCTCATTCAAACCAGTAACATTGCCAGTGCTTGGCAGCCGCATACCGAGTACTAGTGGTTACCGTAGTGTGCATCAAGGGTCTAACCAACTGCACACATGTGAGGCTCCCCAAGGTTAGAGGGGATAGGAGAAAAAGATTTTCTAAAAATTATGTTTATTTTTCTGGTTTTCTTGAATGCAGTGGAAACTGAAACCTGACTTTTAGCAGGCCATCTTGCATGAGTTCAATCATTGGATCTTTCTTCTCAAAATAGTGTATTTGGAGCAAAATCTCTTACCTTTTCCCCTTAAATTCTTTTTTTTTTTTCTAATTTTTCAAGACAGGGTCTTGCTGTATAGCCCAGGCTGGCCTCGAACTCACAGCAGTCCTCCCGTCTCAGCCTCCTGAGTGCTGGGATTACAGGTGTGTACCATGATACCCAGCTTCCCCTTAAATTCTAACAAAACTACTGTCATTAATTTTAATATTCACTAATACTCGCTGGGCATGGTGGCACACACCTGTAAGCCAAGCACTCAGGAGGCAGAGGCAGGAGGACTGCTACAAGTTCAAAGCCAGGCTGGGCTACATAGTGAGTTCAAGGCCAGCCTGAACTGCAGAAGGAGACCCTGTCTTGATGTGCTCCCAGCCCACGTATTCACTCCTTTCCCCCAAAATGCCTTCAGATGAACTGCCAGTCCTGCCATTGCACTTCACTACCACAAGTCGTAACTAGCTCTTCCCCGTTTCTTTTTCTAAAGATCCAGCAAAGGCTTATAAATGGTCACAAATCACCTGGCTTGAAGATGATTAATAGGAAAAGTTTAGATCTCAGGACTGAGTCAACCTCTAAAAATTCTCCCAATGTACCCTGCTGTTAAAGAGGAAAACACAGAACCATTTCCTCAGCTGTACAAGTGAGACACTGTGTGAGCATCTCGGGTATCTCATTCAAATCCTGCCCACATTTTCCTACTGTGGTACGAAAGCTCGCCAATTTACATCTCTCCCATAAACCATGGACGGTGGTTCACTGTGGGCTGAGGTTAATATTTTATTAAATACACAGGAAGAGTTTTCTGCAGAACACAGGTTTAAATTCCAACTCTGCCATTTATTCCCCACCGTATATATCTTCAGGTGAGTTACATAACCTCACTAAGTCTTTGTTTCCTCATTTGTAAAATAAGAATTGTAGTTTGTCTCATGAAATCCATAAAGGTTAAGTAAGATACGTCACTAAAGCTTGTTACACATAGTAAGCACTTGGAGGATGTTATTTCCCTTTCCTTCTTACTCACCCAAACAAGTTTAACTAGCACTCTCAACAGTTCAATATAAATTGGTCCTGTATATTCAGTATTAAAATATTGATGTGAGTAACAGCTGGTATTGAATATTTGAATTTCCCGGGTAACTCACTAGTTTTAAGGTAACGTCTATATATTTAATATGTGTCAGGTGATAAAAGTTTTTCCTGAAACAGCTTTTTTATAAATATTCTTACAGAGAAATTCATAAATTACTTTTAAGAACATTAGCTTAGATCACTTCCCTTGACAGCAAATTAGGTATGACTGGGACCCAGCTCCCCAAACTGATAATGGATCCTATCTCCCCACACTTGATCCAGATTTCTCTCCTAATGTTGACAAAAACACCTCGGCAGTGAAACTCCTGCTTCCCAGTGAATGCGTCCAGACTTCAGGTGCTTGAGAGAATTATGCTTGACAACACTCAGGGGCTGATGAGGTCATACACCTCTCAGAACTTTCTGCATTCAAAAGCAAGAAAGCAAAACTACTTTGTGGACTCCTTTCCAGGAACTTTATAAAATACAGAATTTTAACCTAGTCAAACACAACAAATAAGCTCAGTTTAAGCATCCAAGTTTGTGATAACATTTCAGCCCCCATTTTTAAAACAACAAAGCAATGCCAGTGAAAAATATTTTCCAGTCATGGGCTGTTTGAAACCTATTTAGGAGATAGCTATTCCACTAAAATGAGGCTGTTTTTACTGTGTATTCAAATATATTTCAAGTTGAACTTTCTTAAATGTTTACACAAAAAAAATTATAAAAAGAATTTAAGTCATACAAGAGCATACTTTTTCCTAATGCTAGATAACTCAGCTCTCCTAAAAAAGCTGTTCAGAGCCTACAGGACAAAAAGGAATGTCTTCATTCTGACCAATCCAGTGCAGCTGTGTAAAAAGTGAATTTTGGCTTTAAAAATGAATTTTACATGGAGCAGCCTCTGAACTGACAGAAACAGTACTCAGCCTGAATGGCATAAAATCAGATCGGGAGAAACTAAACATCTGTTAAAGTATCAGTTCTCAGAAACAGAAACTTAGCACCTATGGCCAGGGAAGCAAGACTAGAAGTACCTGGTGCTTTAAATATCTGCCTTGGCCTCAGAGTGTGCCAGACATAGTGGCACATACCTGTAATCCCAGCACTTGAGAGGCTGAGGCAGGAAGATCACTACAAATTTGAAGCCATCTGGGCTACACAATGAGCTCAAGGGCAGCCTGAACTACACCGTGAAACCTGGTCTCAACAAACAAACAAAAAAACTGCCTCAGGGATGGAGCTTATGGTAGAGCACTTCCCTAGCATGGGAAAGGCCCTGGGTTCCATCCCCAGCACGGCAAAGTAACAAAAAGTTGCCTCAAATTTAACCTCATCCAATGACTATTAGATTGTGTCAAACCAACATGCAGTTTCATCATAAAACTTCTTACTGGTTTGCAAGATTCCACGTCTCAGGACCTCACCGTGCTTCAGCACTAGGACAACCCAGACTTTGGAGACAAGGAAAGTGCCCCCTTTTAAAACAGAAGTTGCCAAGAATAAAAATGGGTTGCCCAGCTCAGAAGACTCCCCGGTCTGGCTTCCCAGGAGACAAAAAGGGAATTGAATTTGTTTTCAGGGCATATGTTTGGAGATACATACTTTCTAAAGCAAGCGCTTACTTAGAACCAGTGACTTATCGCTGAAAACCATGTCCTTTGTTTACATGTTTATGAGTATCAGAATTACTTATTTTACATGGGGGATTAAATAGAAGCTAATATCACTGACAAGCTCTATCATTAAAAATTAAAATAAGGAAAAAAATTTTTATTATCTTTCAAATCAAGGTACTTTTTTCTGTTGAGTTCTGAGCACTCACAAGAAAGTGAAGAGAATTTCTTATGCCTTTGAAGTCTGTATTCACATATTGGATAAGATTAAAGTATTTCAAAGTTGATAAACAAGAACAATAAAAATTGTGATATGGAAATTATGCTTTCTACTTTTACAATGAGATTTTAAGAATGTTGCAGTGATTTAATTAATTTGACCTTTTGCTGTTTTTGCTCAAAAGATAACTCAATTTAGTTTATACTAAGAAGTCTGCCATTTTTATTTATTTATTTTTTTTTTGTTTTTGGTTTTTGGTTTTTCTCCGGTACCGGGAAGCGAACTCACGACCTTGCGCGTGCGAGGCAGGCGCTTTTGCCGCTGAGCTAAATCCCCAGCCCTGCCATATTTTTTGTTTTTGTTTTTTGGTACCAGGAATCAAACTCAGGACCTTGCACTTGCTAGGCAAGCGTTTGTGCCACTGAGCTATATCTCCAGCCCCTAGTCTGCCATATTTTGCAAATTACACCCTGTTGAATTAGTTCTCCACATAAGACTGATGCCTGGCCAGGTGTGGTGGTGCACGCTGTAATCCCAGCACTCTGGGAGGCTGAGGCAAGAGGATCATTGTGAGTTGGAGGCCAGCCTGGGCTACATAGTGAGTTCAAGGCCAGCCTTAACTGCATAGTGAGACCCTGTCTCAAAAAGACCAAAAAAAAAATCCATTCTCAGGAGCAAACTCTCAAACATAACCTTGGATAAACAATTGATTTTATAATGTAGCTCAATTTTCAACTACTTCTCAAAGTTAAACATCTTTTCCTTCCTTCCGCTAATACAGCTCTTTTTAGTCATTTGAAACAAGAATTTGAAGTCATTTGAAACATTTGAAGCAAGAATTTATGTATTTGCTGTATTTCAAAAAACACACTAGTTGTCAAAACAATCCACTTAATCAGAATTGGATAGTAAAGCCGAGGGTGATGGCACATGCCTGTAATCCCAGTACTTGGGAGGCTGAGGCAGGAGGATCTTTGCAAGTTCAAAACTGGCCTGGGTTACAAAGCAAGCTCAAGGCCAGCCTGAACTGCATAGTGAGACCCTGTCTCAAAAAGACAAAAAAAAAAAAATTGTATATTAATAGTGAGGCAAGGGGCTGGGGATTTAGCTCAGCAGCAAAGCGCCTGCCTGGCAAGCGCAACATTGTGAGTTCGGTTGCCGGTACCGGAGAAAAACCAAAAAACAAAAAATAGTGAGGCACAGCCATTGTCTGTATCAATTAGGATGTTAAACAGAAATTACTTCACTAATTCATCTTTTATATCCTAAAGTATCTAATGATAAAACTTAGAATTCTTTAATTTTTACTCTAAGAGGCAAATATTAATAGCATCTTCTAATTTTTCCTCTCCATAACCTTTTTCTTAATAAACATACTATTAGAAGAAAATCCAGTGAATCATCTTCCGTATTTCTTTTTTTTCCCCCTTAATTCTTTCTATGCATAAATTATATTCTCTGAAAGGTTACCCTCATAGAGAAGCTTGCTTTATAATCTCAACACTGACTTAAAAACTGGTCGTCACTTTGTTTATTCACTCCTGATCGGCTGGTATTGTGGTCCTTCATTAGTACGCACTTTAGGGTATGTTGATATTAAGAATAAAATATTTTAATAAAATGTTAAAACAAATTGATATTACAGTTGGTGCTATCTACTCAGTATTTTGCCTACCATACAAAGTATAATAACAGCATACATACAAAAAAAACCCACATAGAAAGTATGATACATTTACATACATCAGTCTCCATGTTGACAAGTATTATTTCTTTACAAAATTCTGGTGAAAGATTGATACTGAATGCAATTATACTTAGTTTAATTTTTACTTCCTTAATAGGATTAATTACATTTTATTTTGTCTTTTTGAGACAGGGTCTCGCTATGCAGTTCAAGCTGGCCTTGAGCTGACTTTGTAGCCCAGGCTGGTCTCGAACTCGCAACAATCCTCCTGCCTCAGACTCCCAAGTGCTGGGATTACAAGCATGTGCCACCACGCCCAGCCTAATTACATATTTTTTTCCAAATTACATTCTCTTAATTAAAGAAGTAAAAACTGATTCATCAATCTTCACATAGAGCTGCAGATGAAGCTGAAAAACAAAGTCTATTTTTGAAACAAAATATCAAATATAAGGGTTTTAGGTTTGTCTAATCACCTAGGATTGTCATATTTCTTCTTACATAATGCAAAGCCTGGAAGCCAAGGCTTTGACATTCAGAGATCACCTGTAGTAATCCTGTTTACTTAAAACACAGCCACTTGCATACACTTAAAGTGGGTGACAGTCTACATTACTTCCTACCTTTTGCTGTATTTCAGCACTTCTCTTAGCCCCATTCTAAGCACTGCTATATAATTTTGTAATTCTTTTTAAATGCATAGTGTTACTTTTTCTTGATTTCATTTAGTTATATACATTCCTGATCATCTGAATATTTTCCTTATAAAAATATATCATCAACATAAAGAGATGCTTGAGGTTGCTTCAGTGTTCAAGTTTGCTTGTTTTTGTTTTTTTCCCAGCTTTTCTTCAGTTGTTCTAAATATGACTAGCTTTGTTTTATAACTACACGATGCTGCCACCAAGTCAGGTTTAGAAATAGACTGTCCCAACAGTAAAGCATTTAAACTTCTTTCCAAATATTAAACATAAGCATTCTACAGGAAATCAAAGATACTTTAATTGCCTGATTCTTATGTTATTGAGTAACTTGAGTAAATTTCTGACTGCTTCAGACCTCAGAAATGATAGTTACATTGACATAGGATATATACATTTTCCCGTATTTTACATACGTTTTTCTTTCATTACAAATCCATCTTAATGGACACTCCTTTAGAAATTGAAATCATTTTCTTTCTTTTTTTTTTTTAGACAGGATCTCACTATGCAGTTGAGGCTGGCCTTGTGCTCACTTTGTAGCCCAGGCTCGTCTCGAACTTGCAAGTATCCTCTTGCCTCAGACTCCCAGACCACCATGCGTGGCCATTTTGAGGTTCTTGAAGACCCTTGAGAGATATATTCTCAAAATTAAGGAACCTAGATAAAATATTTACTACATTTGTTTGAGCAAATATTCATTTCTTACTTCTATTAATATATAATAGATGCATTAATATTCTCAGGAACAAAAAGGTGAATATAATGAAATGCCTCTGCAAATTTAGTAAAATGCCATTCATATGACTTCTTCTGAAGTACTAGACTGAGAGATACTGCTTCCGTAGTTGCTGATTTGTATAGAGGGGGAACTTGGTTGGATATAATCATTGTTTGACAAATGCCATATGACATTCTATTTAGGAAATATCAAATCCCTCAAATTGGAAATGTTCATGAGTATCCCTGGGATAAATCTAACTGTTTTTGTTTGGGGTCCAAAGTAAAAAGAGAAAAAAAGAAAGAAAAGAAAAATGTAGCTGCCAACAGAATACAACTGAACTACTTTAACAGTCGGCTCAATGAGGACTTGGCAAGCCCTCGTGCCACTGGGCATGGGGCAACCACTGAGGTGGAGCAATGAAGAAACTCCAAGACGTGGATGTTTTAAACCTCACACTGGATGTAATCTAAGGGACATTTTTATATTTGGTTCACGTGTGACTTAAGATGAGAAAAACACCTGTAAATTCCTACTGACTTTATAAATTAATATTGGGGCTGTCACCATTACCCAGATATTTTTAAATGTAAATTTTCTTTACTAGGGGCTGGGGATTTAGCTCAGCGGCAAAGCGCCTGCCTGGCAAGCGCAAGGTCGTGAGTTCAGTTCCCGGTACCGGAGAAAAACCAAAAAATAAAAAATAAAAATTTTCTTTACTCACTAGCCAGGAAGCTCCTTAAGAGGGGCTACTTATGTCTTAGTCATCTTTATGTCACATCACCTAGAACCTAATAGAAAATAAACACCGAGTTGATCTTGGTGAGTAAAAGTGAGTCAGTACAGAAGAATGGCTAGACTGAAGGCTGATTCAACACAAAATTAATTTTGAAACTTAATGAAAACACTGCCTGAAAGGGGCTGATGTATCTGTTAGTTTAACCTTTTGAATTGGCTTCCATGCATGACCTAGTGTTTAGAAACTAAGAAGGCTTCCATACGTAGAGTAAAACCCTGGATTAAAATTGGTGAGCTGAGGCCCCAGAGACAGGGGAAGTGGGGAACGTCCATATTTAGTCCACATCACCAAAGCAACCTAGTCAGTTTACTCCAGCCCAGTACAAAAACAAGCATAGATGTTGATAGTGAATATTCAAAAGGTGTTCTCTATACTTGTAAGAGGGGTTAGATACAAGGGTTATTTCAGAAAACAGGTAATGAAAAGTTTTAACTTCTGTAATGTGTATTTATATATGCTTTTTCATCATTATCACTTCATAAGCAGTCCTGGTCAATTAACATTATTTTAGCATCAAAAATAAAGGTGCAAGCCAGATATGGGGGAGCACACCTGTAATCCCAGCATTCTGAGAGACTGAGGCAGGAGGATCATAAATTTAAGCCTGACCTGTGCAATTTAGCAAGGCCCTGTCTCAAAAAGTAAAACACAGGGCTGATGTATCTTATGCAGATGCCCTGGGTTCACTCTCCAGTATTGCAAAATAGTAGTAATACTAATAAAAATAAATAAATAGCCAGGCACTGTAGCATATGCCTGTCATCCCATCACTCTCAGAGGCTGAGGCAGGAAGATCACAAATTCGAGTCCAACCTGAGTAATTTATGAATTTATCAAGACCTGTCTCAACACAAAATAATAACAACAACAGGGCTGGAGATTAACTCAGTGCAAAGGTCCTCAATTCCTAATACCACAAAAATAAACAAATGTCTAAAGCTTGGTTTTGACATAAATGACACATATATTCCTTTAAAGAATATAAGGAGATATAAGACTCAGAGCCAGGCGTGGTGGCACATGCCTGTAATCCTAGCACTTGGGAGGCTGAGGCAGGAGGATCGTTGCAAGTTTAAGACCAGCCTGGGCTACAAATGAGCTCAAGGCCAGCCTGAACTGCACAGTAAGACCCTGTCTCAAAAAAGACAAAAAACATAGAATTAAATGGCTCCCCATTTGAGGGAGGAAACACGAATTTGAAACCAATAGGTTGGTACAAAATAAGAGTATCTGTTGATCTCCTGAGAGATGATTTCTAAATGTGCTGATGATAAACTACTACAATTGTATCTACCCAGCATGAGTAATAAAGCAGTATGGTAAGTTGTAGAATATAATATCAAAACCAAAGAAAAGGATTATACATAGAACTTGAAAGAGATAGGAAATAAAGTATGAAGGAATCGCTACAGGACAGGAAACAGACAAGATTTTGGCAGAGAGAAGCATTCCAATTAATAAGCCAGGAAAACTCCAAGCCTTATCCTAGCCCAGATGAAATATTATCCCACGTTATCCACCTTTCCTTTTATCAAAGAAACTTCCTGTTTACTAATTGTTTAGACCCATTACTATAAATTAGCAAATTTGCATTCTAACTGGGTAATCTTCAAGTCTTATGAGGTTTGTCAATGAGAAAGCCTTTCTTAATCCGGGGGCAAACCCTACATCTGTATTCACCTATGTTATAACCTGGAAGGCCCAGCTGGAACGGCCAGCCAAACAATCTCTTTTTACTATCCACCCTCACCTTCCTCACCAACTTCTAACTGTAACACAGGTCACCACAATCTTGTAAAGTCTGTATCCATCTGAAAACTAAAATCACAACTTACGTAATGGTAAACAGCTGAGACACTAGAATAGTAGCAAGGTTCTTAGGAAGAAAGGCCTTCACAACTTATCTTTTAACTCCCCAGATTACTTTTCTTATGAAAGTAGGTCCACAGCCTTCACAAGAAAAACAAATTCTTTGAGGAATAGGAGGGGAACCCAAATCTAGAAGTTCTGGGCACAAATTCTTTGGGGAATATGATGGGAACCCAAATCTAGAAGTTCTGGGCATCTTTCACTATGATTTTACTTACCAGAAGGCACTAAAAACTTTCAAACTTAATCTGATCAAGCCTCTTTACAGGGGATATAGGGGCATAAAAACAAACTGAAGTACTTCACAGGGAGAGCCAACAAAATCCAGAATGTACACAGAAACTTTATAAGATGAAACAACTAGATTTCGTTAAATAATTAAAGGGTAGGACTGGAGCTGGATGTGGTGGCACATGCCTGTAATTCCAGCACCCAGGAGGCTGGGGCAGGAGGTCTGATGTGAGTTTGAGGCCAGCCTACACTACATAGTGAGTTCAACACCAGCCTGAACTACATAGTGAGACCCTGTTGCAAACCTCAACCCCCACAAGAAAAAATAAAGGATAGGGTTGGGGATATAGTTTAGTAGTAGAGCACTTGCCTAGTACACGCAAGGCCCTGGGTTCCGTCCATTGCACCTAAAAACAAACAAAAGTTCTCATTTAAAGGATAAATGGAGGAGGAGAGGAGTTTATAAATTAAATGAGACAAATAATGACCACAATCAACATACAGTATAGATCTTGTTTGGTGCCTAGTTCAACCAAAACAATTTAAACTTTCAAGGTTGGTCACACTGTTGTGGCCCTATACATATAATTTATATTTTTAAAGACCACTTGACTTTTTTTTTTGAGGCAGGGTCTCACTATGCAGCTCAGGCTGGCCTTGAGCTCACTTTGTAGCCCAGGCTGGTCTCAAACTCACAACAATCCTGCCTCAGCCTCCCAAGAGCTGGGATTACAGGCATGCACCACCACGCCTGGCCCACTTGACTTTTAAAGATACATATTAACGTAGCTACAGATGAAATGCCCAGATATCTGGTATTTGCTTCAAAGTAACTGGGGGTGGGGAAGAGTAATTGAAGTACAGATGAAAGAATGGCCATAAATTGAAGCTAGATGATGATAAAGAAAAGTCCATCATACTATTCCTATACTTTTGGATATGTTTGGAGCTTTCCATAATGAAAAGTTAAAAAAAACAACAGCAAGAAATACACACACAAACTCAGAAAAGAAGGCACTGCTGGGTGCCCTGGGATAATGGGATAAAATTCCCAGTCTAGCTTCCAGCTTCACTAACTAGACAGTAAATTATCTGAGGTTCCACCATAAATGGACAAGTCCACTGACCAACTTAGTTTAAATCATTAGCCTAAGAAAGGGCATTATGCTGCCTGTTTAGTTACTTACCAGATACTTTTTAATGTCCATGTTTGCCACCTGATTTTAACTTGAGTTTAAGAAAAATTAAAATAATTTTCAAAGCTAACTGGATTTTAGCATCTGTAGAATTTATTCAGCATACAGAGGCTTTGTCTTCATGCTGTCACACACGAACACTAACACAGATAAATCACAATATCCATAGTTAGCCCAAGTACATTCATTCTGAGGCTCATTTGTATGTCTTCATGTGCCACAGCCCATCATTTAAATAATGGATATTTTCAATGCCAATTCCTTTGTTGACTTTCTCACTGTAAAAAGGGAAAAGAACACAGAAATGTATTTCTATAAATTTACACATAGTAAACATAAAGTACATTTTTATTTTGTAATTATTGAGCCACTTGTACAGAATTTATTGCTATCACTTTTTTTTTTTTTTTTTTTTGTTTTTTTCCA
>NW_004955572.1:1273324-1306307 GCF_000276665.1 Chinchilla lanigera
GAGGCGAAGTTGCCTAGAAATAAACTGAAAAAAAAAAAAACATAGAAACCACAATCATAGAAATAAAATGACCAGAATATTTAGATAAATGTAGAATTACTAACGTGTGTTTTTAAATAATTGATAGTAGAATTTTTTTTTTTTTTTTTGGTTTTTTTCCAGTACCAGGAATCGAACTCACGACCTCTCACTTGCCAGGCAGGTGCTGTGCCGCTGAGCTAAATCCCCAGCCCCTAACTGCTATCACTTCTATTATTGTCTGTATTAAGCTACATAGCTTTGTTTTAGTTCATGACTTGTTGGTTTATTTTTATTTTAAGACAGTGTCTCACTGATGTAGCCCAGGGTGGCCTCGAACTTAGTGATCCTCCTGCCTCCCAAGTGCTGGGATTACATGTGCCACCATGCCTGGCCAATTCATGTTTTAAAGTGATTTTAACAATAACTACTGGGTTTATACAAGCAGAGTAATAATACTACCAAACCAGCCAAATATCAAAGTATTACATTATCCCTGAAAGAATATTGCAGGGCTCATTTTGGTCATCAAATGGGTTCCAAAGTTTTAAGTATATTGCTGATATTTTGGTAATATATACTTAGTAGTTCTGTAATATCCCCCATTTCCTATGCCACTGGATCAGACTATAAGAGTATAAGACTATGAAGTGCTGAAATAAAAATTAGTGCTTCAGCCTGGCGTGGTGGTACACGCCTGTAATCCCAGCACTTGGGAGGCTGAGGCAGGAGGATTGTTGCAAGTTCGAGGCCAGCCTGGACTACATAAGTGAGTTCAAGGACAGCCTGGACTACATAAGTGAGTTCAAGGCCAGCCTGAACTGCATAGTGAGATCCTGTCTCAAAAAAAAAAAAAAAAAGAAAAGGGGAAAAACTAGTGCTTCTTTTAAAACTAGCAGCAAAATGTTTTCTCCCTCTATTTAAATCATACCACATAAAAATTGCTAAAGTATCACACACATACATACATACGAAACAGCTGTCCTGGCAATGAGTTCTTTTCAGAATACTTAAGAAAGAATGCAATCCTGTAGGCAAACTAGGTTTCAATGGCTTCCTAATGGATAGGAAAAACCCGAAATGAGGCTGTGTGCTTAGATATTTATAAGATATGGTATGAATGACAGTAAATTTCAGTATAATTCTGATGCTTTATGAGTTGGTTACTCATATCTCAAAAGCTAAGAGGACCTAAAGTGAGACTTACATGTCTTCTGCAGACATCTTCATAACTCCAACACATAGAGCATGCTGTTTTCCTTCTGCCATGATTGCCTGCAAATACACAGCTAAGAAAAATATGTATCTCACAAAATGCCTTGGGAGGAGGGGGGGTCTACTAATGGTCACATAACTTGTTGGTCACTTTGAAGCCATCTGTGCCCTCCCCTAGACCGTTGACTCTTTGAGAGAAGGGAGCTAGGAGAATCTGTGGATACACGGTAAAGAAGAAGTGCTACATGAATGAATCTAAAAATCATTTTGCTTTCAAGTTTCAATGTTAATATTACAATCCCACACCAACAAAAACAGAATACATCATGGACAAAGAAAGGATAAAATTCACTGAAAAGAAATACTAAACCATGTGAAATAAATATCGATTCTTTTAGTGTTTTGATCACTGAATGGTGTCTTTATGTAAAGGACACATTAAAATCATCATTACATTCCCATTCTACTTTGAATGTCCTATGTAATAGTTTCAACCCCACTAGAACCAAATAGACTTGGCTATCCTTTGGAGTTTCTGGGATGCTAAACACTGCAATATGTATTTCAAAAGATAAGGATTAAGGGTACACAGGAAACCTCTGTACTGTTTTTACAATTTCCTGAAAGCTCTAAAATTTTCAAAATATAAAAAAGACATTTTTTGAGAGAGGGTCTCACTGTGTAGTCCAGGTTGTCTTTGAACTGACTATGTAGCCCAGGATGGGCTTGAACTCATGATCCTACTGACTCAGCCTTCTGAATGTGGTGAATACAGGTATGCAACACCAAGCCCAGCTAAAAATATACATATGTTTGAAAAGTTGCCAGGTGCAGTGACATACACCTTATGTAGTCCAAGCTACTCAGAAGGCTCAGGCAAGAGGATAGCTGGAGCCCAGGAGTTCAAGACCAGCCCGGGTAACACAGCAAAGATCATCTAAAATAAAAATCTAGGTGCTAGGAAAATTTTCCATTTAATGGAAAGCCCAAAACAAAACATCAGTCAACACTTACAGAAATCATAAACCTAAAAACGTAACCTGTCCTCACAGAGTACTTTTCTCCATTGGTTTTCAATTCATCCATTCATTTCTCACAAATATCTGAACACCTATCGTGTGACTAGGATTGATGTCAACATAAGCTGTTCCTAAGAGGCAGACACACAACTTACTCCACCCCTTACCTATAACCACCACAACAGAGGATAGCCTCCTCATGAGCACAAGACACTCTTAAACCCACTCCAATCAAGAACCACTCCTTTCCTCAACCTGAGGCAAATGACCACTTTGGCTATGACAAACGAGAACATGGCCTCCTGTCTAGAGTAGTGCACAAAACTTATTTAAACCAGGATATACCTGAACTAGCACTGCAGAAATAGAAATAATGCAGAATTATCCAGCTACACAATGGTTGAACAGATCCTTAAAAAATGATTTGGGGCCAGATGTGGTAGTACACACTTATAAGCCCAGTTCCTTGGTAGACTGAGAGAGGAAAACCCCAAATTTAAGGCCAGACTGAAAAACTTAGTGAGATCCTATCCAAAATTTAAAGAAAATAAAAAGGAGTAGGATGTAGCTTAGTGGTAGACTGCTCCTGGATTGGGTCCCCAGAATGGCAAACAAAACAGAAGAAAAACATTATTTGAGATATTGAAATTTCACCCAGGTCTCCCTACTGGGTTATATGCAAACTTTACAAATTTATATACTGTGAATCCAATTTTGAAAATATGCCTAAATATGTGAACAGAACCTTGGGATATTTACAAATAAATGTGTATAAAAAGAATGGGTGGAATACCCTAGAAATGCTGATCTTAAAAGCCTTTTCATAGGACTGAAGATGTAGCTCAGTGATGGAGCGCTTGCCTAGCATGTGCATGGCCCTGGGTTCAACCCTAGTACTAAAAAAAAACCCAAATCAAAACAACACTGTAAGAGCTTTTAGAAATTGTTATGTTACCAACACTTAAGCTTTCAATCACAAATAAACCTACGTAAAATACAGCATAAAAAAACTCAACATATATATAGTGGGCCTATTATGGAAGCCTACTGTCAGTAAACATGAATTAAGGGCCGGGGAGATAGCTCAGCGACACAGCACATGCCTGGCAAGCACAAGGTCCTGAGTTTGATTCCTGTTACCCAAAAAATGAAATAAAATAAATTAAATTTTTAACTGAAGCTGAAGTTTTTCAACTGACAGTTGAAAGATGAAATTAAAAGCTGAAGTCCTTCAAACTAAGTTGGTTAACTGAAATTTGAGGAATTTAGGAAAGATAAACTCTTCTTAGGAGTCTTTAGTTATGTGGATTCATGCTATTGTGGTTCTACTATGTGATGGTCATCTTTTTATTCCTGAGTATAAACTACAACTTAGTGCTTAACAATTAATCTTGAAATAATGTGATTAATGTCATCATAAATTATACTTTATTAATAGCTCTAAAGCATGCTAGCCCAACTTCTTCCAGTTTGGTTTTTTGGGGGTGGGGATTTTTTTCTCTTTTTTGAGACAGGATTTTGCTGTGGAGTTCAAGCTGGCTTGAACTCACTTTGTAGCCCAGGTTGGCTTTGAACTCAGAGATCCTCCTGCCTCAGCCTCCCGAGTGCTAGGATTAGATGCATGTGCCACCATGCCCAGCTCCAATTTGTTTTTAATTTTGAGATAGCACCTTTCACTCTGCTATTTAGTTATTAACCAGAGGTACTACTATCTAAGAGTTTACCTAGAAACCTTTCTGATTGTAGGAGAAGACAGTGACTTATGAAGGCTTATATTTTTTGAATTTTATTTTTACCACTTGTCCAATAGTGGTCAGTTTATAATATTTACATAGTTATTCATTGTGACTTAAGTTTCTGTACTTTTTATGTATGCAAGCTATAAAATTTCTCATAAATGCATTAAATGGTTTGTTTTATTTTGAACCTTTTTTCTTTTGAGCCTGTTTTCACCTTTTCCTACTTTGCAAACCTTTGAAGAATTATTCCCTCTGCACTTGATCTTAGCCAAAAGGCCGAGAAGTGAGGAATTATTCCCTCTGAAAAAAGAAATTTCTCTTTGAGAAAACATGGTGAGACCCTAAAGAACAACACCTTAAGAAGTAGGAATGTACTTACATGGTAGAGCACATGCCTAATATGTATGATGCCCTGGGTTTGAGCCCCACTGAGAGGGAAAAAAAATGAATTGTCAGGTCAGGTGCAGTGGTACACACCTGTAATCCCAGCTACGCAGGAAGCTAATGCAGAAGGATTACAAGTTCAAATTCAGCCTGGGCAACTTAGGAAGACCCTATCTCAAAATAAAAATATAAAATAGACTGATAGTATAGCTCAGTGATAGAGTATTTGCCTAGCATGTGCAAGACCCTGACTTAAATCTCCAGCTGTACTCAAAAAAGTAATTTTTTTTTGTTTTTTTGAAATAGGGTCTCCCTATGCAGTTCAGGCTGGCCTTGAGCTCACTTTGTAGGCCAGGCTGGCCTCCAACTCGCAACATCTTCCTGGCTCAGCCTCCCGAGTGCTGGGATTACAGGCATGCGCCACCACACCAGGCAAAAATAATAACTTTAAAATAAAAGTTGGACATTGCCAATATTTCTCACTCCTGATACAAAACTGGCTTGAGAACAGAAAAACTATACCTGCTGCCTATACTCTTTTCTCTTTTGAGTGTTTCTACTCCACTGTATCTGAATGAATCAAATTAAAGTGGCAAGTAATGTCCAAAAAGCTGAGCCAACCATATCACCTACAGCCTTTCTATTAGTAACTAAGCGTTTCACATGGTGTCCCAAGTCCAATAACAACAGGTTGTAACTGGCCTGCAATGCAGCTAGGCCTCTTTTATAACTTTAATTTCTTTCTTTTCTCAGTATTAGGAATTGAAGTCTGTGTTTTGTGCATGCTAGGCAAGTGTTCTACCACTGAGCTCTATCTCTAGCCCTTTGTATTTTATTTTGAGATAGGGTCTTATCAAATTGCTCAGGCTGGCCTTGAATTTGCCATCTTCCTTCCTCCACTCCCAGGGTAGCTGAGATTACAGACATGCACCACCAGGCCCATCTTATAACTTGTTTTCATTTAAATCCTATGAAATGACTAAGATGAAACATAATTTAGTATCACTAAATTTTAAAAGTTATATCTTGTTACTTCAAATGTAACCAGGAAGACACAAAGTACATCTAGTGTTCTCTTGGCTCTTGCAATAATGACCAGAATGCAATCGATACATTTTTCAGTAGTTACAATCTAGGAAGGATACAACAATGGTATCTACTGCAGCAGGATAAAGCTTGGCTCCCGGAGAGGTTAAGCCGGGACACATGATATTTGCTCCACTGAGTACAAATTTGATGGCTCCTTTGTCAACCTGCTGGTGTGGCAGGATAAAAGGATCTAGAAGAGAAAAAATAAATTCTGTAAATTAATGAGATTTAAGCTTCAACAAAAAAGGCAAAGGACATGAACAAATATTTTTATCAATTATAGTACTTTCTGACAGATGCAAAATAAAACTAAAACATCAACCTTCACTGATAAAATTGGTAAATATTTTAAGAAAAGTAATTCCTGGTGCTAGCACGACTAGGAACACTGGGCTCCTCACATACTGCTAGAAGACTTATAAAGCAAGTACATCTACAAAAAACGTCATGCACATCTATAATAAAACCATGCTTCTGGAGAATACACAGTTCCCTGGGAAATGTTCATGATACAATGTTTAGTGAACAAAGCAAAATAAAAAAAACTATCAAAAAGATTAGTAGTTACTAGACGTTGGAGGAAGAAAAGAAGGATAAATAGGTGGAGCAGAACTACAGCAATAAAATTATGCTAACAGTGGACACAACATTATGTGTTTGGCAAAACCCACAGAACCATACAACAGAAAGAATGAACCCTAATGTAAACTGTCATTAATAATAATGTAGAAGTACTGGTTTATCATTTATAACAACTGCATATCAGTGCAAGAGACCAATACAAGATATTAGTAACAGGAGAAACACTGAAACAGAGAGCCCAATTTAAAAAGGAGAAAAGGGGCTAGAGTGTTGCTCAGAGCAGAGCATATACTTAGCATCCAGAAGGCCCTTGGCTCAATCCCTAGCACCGCCTCGGCCCTCAAAAAAGAAAAAGTGAGGTGTGGTATTGTACACCTCTGATCCCAGCACTTTGAGAGCCTGAAGCAAAAGGACTACAAGTTTGAGTCCCACCTGGGCAAATTAGCAAGCCCCTGTCTCAAAATGAAAACATGTGGGGATGTAGCTCAGTATGAAGACCCTGGGTTCAGTCCCTGGCACTGGAGAAAAAAGACATTTACACACATCACACAATAAATATTTGGATGTAAGTACATCAATACACTAACAATACTTAATTAATATTTATTAATTAGCTATATATTTGTTTTCAAAATATATGTGCATTTATCCCTTATGTACTCTTTTTTAAAATGCATGTGCATATCTACTAATAATTTATAATCTAACAAAGAATCTCTGAGGGATTTTAAACAATGATTAGGGGAAAAATTTTTAAGCTTTTCAAAGAATCTGTAGAAATAACAATAACATGTAAAGTCCTTATTTTTTTAAAGCCTTACCACTAGTCCTCTCACCAGTAGGAAGATAAGTCAAAAGACCACAAATTAATTCAAAAAGCCCCAAATTAATTTAAACATTTTGCTGAAAAAAGGAACCTGAACAAATGCATCTGCTATTCAGAAGGCATAATTTGTTTTGTAGGTCTTCATCCTCATTAGTATCTGCCTCGATGAGGATGATAATGATCATAATCATGATGATTATAAGTACCAATGAACATTTATTTAACAATTATTACAGCATCATAAAGGCTGTCATATACTGAATACTTCCTATGGTCCAGGCATTGTGTTAGGTACATCACGTGTACTGTATCATTTAATCTTCACAACCCTGAGGAGATACACAACTATAGTGTTCATATTTTAAAGATGAAGAAGTAAAGTTTAAAGAGGTTAAGTAATTTGCCAAAAATGACATTCACTAAGAACTGAATGTACATCTACCTAAACCCAAGTTCATGGTTTTAGTTTTTGTTTTTGTCTTTCTGAGATAGGGTCTCACTATGCAGTTTAGGCGGCCCTTGAACTCACTTATGTAGCCCAGACTGGCCTTGAACTAGCAACTACCCTCCTGCCTCAGCCTCTCAGAGTGCTGGGATTACAGGTGTGCACTACCATACCCAGCCAAATTTGTGCTTGTTTCTTGTGGTTTTTTTTTTGTCTTTTAGAGACAGGGTCTCACTGTGCAGTTCAGGCTGGCCGTGAGCTCACTTTGTAGCCCAGGCTGGTCTCGAACTCACAACGATCCTCCTGCCTCAGCCTCCCGAGTGCTGGGATTACAGGTGTGCACCACCATGCCCTGCCAAATTCGTTTTAAACCACCATGTTATCCTGCTTTTTGCATTACAATAACTAAGATGTTCTAAAGGGTTGATTCCTTTAAAATGTAATTAAATAAGAGATCCTTTCCCCAAAATTTATTATGACAATGCTTAACATACAGAAAAACTGGAAGAATAGTTCACTGAATATCCAGACATATCTACTTAAATTTAATAACTGTTCATTAACCCTTTGCGCCTCTCTCTGCCTCCCTCCCTTTGTTCAAACAGCATCTCACTGTGTAGCTGACACTGACACCAAACTCAAACTTCTTCTGTTTCAGTCTCTACTTGTACACATACATTTTTTCTTCTGGAATTTTAAAGTAAGTTCAGACACAATGTCTCTTTATAAATAAGCAACCTGTCCCAATAGTAAAACCATTCTCCTAAAACCACAATAATATGATCATGCCTAAAAATTTAACAAAATTCCTACAATAACATTTTTTTTACAATAACATTTCATATAAAAAAAAAATAGCCGGGTGTGGTGGTGCACCCCCGTAATCCCAGCACTCGGGAGGCTGAGGCAGGAGGATCGTTGGGAATTCAAGACCAGCCTGGGCTACAAAGTGAGCTCAAGGCCAGCCTGAACTGCATAGCGAGACCCTGTCTCAAAAAAAAAACATGTCATACCCAAACCATATTCAAATTTCCTAAATAGTCCTAAGAAAGTTTTTTATAAAAACTTTTTCCCACTGTATCAAGATTCAATTTCCATCAGTATTTTTAACTTGATAAAAACTATTATTTAATCAAATACATGTAATTATTCTCTTGTGAAATATTTGTTTTGTTTTTTGAGACAGGGTCTCACTATGCAGTTCAGGCTAGCCTCAAGCTCACTTTGTAGCCCGGGCTGACCTCGAACTTGCAGTGATCCTCCCGTCTCAGCCTCCCAAGTGCTGGGATTACAGGCATGCACCACCATGCCCGGCTACTCTTGTGAAATATTAAAATAGTTCACCTTTTCAAAGATTTGCCTTACAGGTTTACTGTTCCTGACCACCACGTAATTCAAAATTTTTCTCCTCTTAGTAAAAAGCCAAATTCATTCAGTCACCACTACCATGACCACCACCAACAGACACTCCCTTTCCTTCTGTCTCTTGGCTAGAATACAGACTGAAAAGCAGAAATTTTACTTCCCATTTGAAAACTTCTTGTGCACTGGAATTGTAGCTTCCTTGGATTTTCTTTTGAAATATACTCAATCTAAAAACCTGCAAATGTGGGTATGAAATAAACGTTATTTGTTTTTATAACATCTGACCATGGCACTCAACTAGTGATAAGTGAGACTCCCACATTAAGCCAATGCTTTCCCATATATAGAATTATCTCCACTGGGCATATCTAGATACAGATTTAAACAAGGAAAATGTGCACAGCTCTTATCACAGTTTATGAATACATATTTGTATAACAACCTAATTCCTGTCTATTCTCCCAACTAGACTAGTATCTCATCAGGACAGGGAGCACACCTGTCTTTACTTCCAGTTGTATTCTCAGTACCTAGTTCAGTGCCTGACACATAGCAAGTCCAATAAATATTTGTGGATGAATGAATGTTTTTTTCTTGGATTTTCTGAAACACATAATGAGAGCATTTGTATTTTTTAAACTTACCACCAAATGGGCATTGACTAATATTTATTACCTAATACAGAAGTCAGAAGTCACTTTCAACTCCTTTTGTCTTTCTATATTCTCAAACGCATATTTCTAACAAGACTTACATTTGTGAAGTAACCTGAGAGTTGGATAAAAAGGCCCTTCTCTTTGTCTAAAAAATAGTAATTCTCCATTTACTGTAAGGATTTCTATATGTTCATGGCTGTAAGACAAATTTCACAAAGTACCAAGTTAGAAATTTTCTTTCAAAAATAAATGTAAGTGTAATATCCTTTACAATTTACAATATGAAACATACATATACAGGGCTAGTAATTTTTTAAATTTCAGTAAAGATCCTGGCCAAAACATTTACATTGTTGTTCCTATCTTACCAGTCAAGTAAAGAAAAAGGAAAAATATGACCTGCTACAACCAATTTTATTTCACATCTTATCATTCAATTCCATTATTAAGGAATTCAATATATTTAAAGAACTGAAATAAATACAACTTTAAATGAAAACATTTAACTCCAGCAGAAGGAAAAATAAAACATTTACCTCTTTCATAAAATAATCCAGTACACAAAACCACATTTTTCATAGATATAAAAATATTTGAAAATACAAATATTAGTTTTACAGTTATTCTGTCTATCATCATCATTAATCTATCAATAGATAATGGGAAAATAACTGTAATTGGAATAAGTACAACCTAATCATGTACTATTCAGCTACACTAGCTTTATATAGAGAAAAACAAACACTTACCATCGGACTATTTTGACAGGATCTTTCTTAGGCATGATTTGATTAAGCCATGGTTCAATACCTGGAAATTGCTCTATCAATTGATTCTTAATACCCTTAATAACTGAGGTTTTCAACTGGATGCAGTTGGACACATTTTCTTTTTCATCAAATCTGCCAAGTGATTTTTGCAAGAAAAAAAAGGCATTGCTAAACAGAAGTATCAGAATATCTAAAGGATAATGTTCTAATTAATCATCTATTCCCAAGTAAGTACTTAGATGCTTAAAATAATTATTAAATAAATGTTTTCTTAAAGTACTATTTCTCTTTTATTCTGTTTTGGACAGAACTAACATTTTAATACAATATTAAAATAAACTCCCAGGGGCCCAGGATATAGCTCAGCGGCACAGCACCTGCCTGGCTAGTGCAAGGTCCTGAGTTTGATTCCACGTACCAAAAAAATACATAAAATAAAATAAACTCCCACAACCACAAAAACAAACAAACAAAAAAAAACCGTCATACATAAAGGCAATTAGCTGGGGGAGAAGGGATGAGACACAGTTTGCACTATTATCTGTAATCAAACAGAAAATGCCTTTCCTGGAGAATCTTACTCAAAGGAAGGAACACTGACTTCCACCAATAATATAACCTGTTAAAAAAAAAAAAAAAACTTCAAGCATTAAAAGGACCAACCCAAGCACAACACAAAAAATTGGCCAGTTAGGCTATGTAATCTGCTGAGACTGTTTTAAAATGTGATGATGATGATGATGATGATGATTCCTAAGATCACTATCTATTTTTCCTCAAAATTTCATGCACAAAACCCACCTTCCTTTGCCCATGTTCCCCCTCTGATTTTTTGCGTCTACCAAATCTGGAAAGCAAACCCACAATGTAGGATCTCACGGAATTTTGTCTTCCTTACACTGAATAGCCTACGGGGTAATCACGATATTTTCAAGACAAGGTTAACCTGGCAGCTAGGCAATAGGCATGACAGGCCGCTTGCTTCCTGTCACCCAGACTCCTTCACTCCCATGACCCAGGAAGTCAAGCCTTCCCTTATTCAGTTCATAACTAATAAACATATGGCAGCGAGTGCAGGGCTCCCCTCTCAGCTCAAGAGGATATGCCCCTAAATCACAGTGCAAGGATGTGATTGGTAGAACCCTAGCAGTGGAAAAAGAATTGCAGGAGGGGGTAAAAAGAAAGAGGTAAGGAAAAGGAAAATGGGAGTAGAGGGACCAAAATCCGATCGAGGATTACAGATGGAAAGCTTAAAGAAGTGTTGCAAGTTGCGAGTGACAGCATAGTACTATAGAAAACCTCAGGGAGTCAGGATGGCAGGGGCGGGGGAGAGAGAAAGAGGATCGTTGCTCTCGCCCTCTTCCCCACCCTCATCCCCACCGCCTTTGTGAGCAGCCGTGGAGGCCACAGCGTGTCCTTACTTCTTGAACATGATCCAAGGTGAAGGGGGCGACGATAGGGAAGGGCCCGGAATGGGAAAGAAATTGAATTAGCAAAGGTCCGGCAGATCCCCTTACACGAGGAAGGCCGGCACTGACAGTCAGAGCTGTTGTCGTTATCCGGAAGGTGAGAAAGCCAGGCGCGCTTTACGGCTCGGAGTGAAATCTGACTACTTCCGCTCCTCTGAACTCCACGTAGGCGTTTTGGCCGGTTCCTTTTGGGTAACTGACTCCTCTCCTTTCGGGGCAGCCTGAAGGGCGGGACTTGAGAAGGAAGAAGTGATAGTGCAATTCTCTGTAGTTGCAGGAAAAGAAGAATGGAGGAGGCAGGGAATCAAAGCAGCGTTTATGGCAGTTACGTCAGTTACGGATTCCTCAAAGGGTCAAGATTATTTCGTGTTGTTTATTCTTGTTAACCTAAGTAATTTTAGTGTGTAGTGTGTTTCTGTTTCCTGTCTGAGGCAACCGAATAGGTTGGTGCTTACCGACCAGCATGAACCCAGCCAAGCCTCATGGCTTCATGTTAGTGTACGGTGGGCTTTTCAGGTTTAGCAAGTGAAGATACAAGTCGCCAGTTAAAATCGAATTTCAGATAAAAAGTTTAATACGTTTGTAGTGTAAATACACTTTATCAATATTTTAGGCATACTTCACCAAAAATATACACTCGCTATCTGAATTTAATTGAGTATCCTCTTTTTTATCTGGTAACTCTATTTACTGACCACACTAAGGTGCCCTCATAGAATTATTAAATAAAAATCACTAGTTGCAGTCCTCTGCCTCAACCTGGTAATTACAAGTTGACAATTCACTTAAAAGATAAAGTGGCCTCTAGCCATGCAATACTAGATGTACTCTGAAAGGATAACAGCTGAGGAAACACGTTTTACTTAGTAAATTTTTCCACAGTAACCTACATGCCCAGGCCTTTTAAAATTTTTTTTTTAATTTTAATTTTTTGGAGACAGGGTCTTGCTAAATCACTACACTTCCCAGGCTGAACTTGAACTTGCATACCCTTGCTTCAGCCTCCCAGTGTGCTGAGATTACAGGCGTGTACCACCACACCTGACATATTTATGTAATTTTTAAGAAGAGGGCTAGAACAGGGCTATAATCCCAGCACTCGGGAGGCTGAGGCAAGAGGATTGCCTCAAATTCAAGGCCAGTCTGTACTATGTAGTGAGACCCTGCCTTAAAAAAAAATAAACTAAAAAGAGGGCTAATAGAAAACAAAATTATGTCAATCAAGCCAGGAGTGCTGGTGCACATCTTTTGAGCCCAGCCTGAGCAATTTAGCGACTTAGCAAGATGCTGTCTCAAAAAAATGTTAAAGAGCTGAGGATATAGCTTAGTGGAAAGGCTCTGGAAAAAGGGGGGTGTTTGATCAGCAAAGGAAACATAGAAAAAAATTTAAAGCCTGAACAGGCACTAAAAACGTGAGATAGACATGCATCGGGTAGTAAACCAAAACACCAGTCTTTTCAGGAAGCAGATACTCTAAATTGGGGAGATTGGCCATTACAGCAATCTTAACAAATAGTACTATGCATTTAAATTGTTCCAACTAACTCACCTTGTCTTGATTCTATGGTATCAATAATATTTTAGGGGGGCTAGGATATAGCTCAGGGACACAAGCACAAGGTCCTGAGTTTGATTCCTGGCACAATTATTTTTTTTAGATAGGTTCTCTCTGTGTAGTTTAGACTAGGCTTGGACTTACTGTGTAGCGTAGGTTTGCCTCAAACTCAGGGTGATCCTCCTGCCTCAGCCTGCTGAGTGCTGGGATTACAGGCATGCTCCACCATGCCTGGCCTATAATCTTTAGATTATAATTTCCTTCCCACAAAGATCTCCCCTCAGAAAAAGAATTTGCTATTTTCACATCAAATCGGTGTGAACAATTATGTTTGTCTTTGTAAATAATAAACTGGTGTCAAGTGTGGTGGCACATGCCTATAAACCCAGCACTCGGGAGACTGAGGCAAGAGCATTGCCGCAAGGCCAGTTTGGACTGTATAGTAAGTTCAAGGCCAGCCTGGACTGCACAGCAAGACCTTGTCAAATAAATACATAAATAAACTGGCATTCTAGTTTATATTATTGGTCTCGTGAGCATTCTTAACATGAATCCACATGCCCAGCGTCAGTCACCTTTGGAACATTTAGAACATTGAGTTTATGAACATGCAAAACTGAAGTGCAACAACAAACAAACAAACCTGAAGCGCAGACCCCAAGCTGTCATGCTTGTTGCCAAACATCCCTCCTCTCCTGGCAATTCTCACATCTCTCTGGGATCCTGCCATGTAACAACAAATACATTATAATAGCAATAAACAGCTATTGGGCCTGGGGTATAGCTCAGTGGCAGAGCACTTGCCTGGCAAGCACAAAGTCCTGAGTTTGATTCGCTGTACCAAACAAACAAACAAAAAAGAAAAACAAGTAATAAACAACTATTATTAAGTATCTTAAGTTGAGTGAAAATAGATAATTTTCATTAAGTCTTATACGGTCGCTCCTCAGCCTGCAATAACCCAATATGACCCAATAAAACCTCCATAAATTGAAAATATTAAACTGAAAGTGCCTTCAATACACCTAACAAATATCATAGCTTAACAACAGAGAACATAGAATATCAGTTGTTTACCCTCATGATCGCATGGCTGGCAAAGGTATAGCTCACTGCTGCCACTGCCCAGGATAGAGAACACCATGCCGAATATGGCTAGCCTGGAAAGAAAAAATTAAAATTTAAAGTACAGTTTTTACTAAATGTGTATTGTTTTCACATTGTTGTAAAGTCAAAAAATTCGGGATGGGGAGATACCTCAGCGGCACAGCATCTGCCTGGCAAGTGCAAGGTCCTGCTTTTGATTCACAGGCGTGGTGGCTCACCAGCACTCAGGAGTCAGGAGGCTGAGGAAGAAGGCTCGCCATGAGTTCGAGGCCATCCTCAGCTACAAAGTGAGTTCAAGGCCAGCCTAAAGCAAAACCCTGTCTCAAAAAGACTAAAAATTCTAAAGTTGAATTGTCATAATTTGGAGACTGTCTGTACATGGTAATACTATGCATAAATAAGTATACAGTTCACCAGCAAATAAAAGTTAACTTTATGGACCCAGAAATTAATAACACCTGGATGGACTTTATTTTGTTTTATTTATTTATTTATTTATTTATTTAGCAAATGGATCACTTTTTTTTTTTTGAGGCAGGGTCTCACTATATGGCTAGCCTTGAACTCATGAGGATAAGTGTACACCACACCCGGCTGGATGGACTTCCTAATTTCTTGAAATTTTAATTTGACAAACCTACTAACCTGAGTTTTACTCAAAAGTATTATGCCTAAATTGTGTAGTGTTAAAAGCAAAGCATTTTAATTCTATAAAAGTTATACATATCTAGGAGTGTAGCTCACTGCTATTTGCCTAGCATGCGCCAAGTTCTGGGTTGAATTCACCAAAATTGAAAAAAATTTATACATACTCTAAATTATGAGAAATCCCATGTGTGTCAGAATATATATATATTCTTTTCATACACTCTGATAATTATGGAAACCAAGCCTTACTTATGACAGATGCCAAGACAGGTCATCCGTATTAATGAGATACTCAGATCTGTATGTGCACACAAATACTTTCATTGATAATCTTTACAGATACCTAAACAGGACTGACTTTCACTGCAATGAATTTGTTGATATTGCATATACTGGTTTTGGGTCTTTTTGTTGTTGTGTTGTTTGGGTTTTTTTGGTTTGTTTCTTTGTTTCTTTGTTTTGTCTTTTTGAGACAGCGTTTCACTGTGCAGTTCAAGCTGGCCTGGAACTCACTTTGTAGCCCAGGCTGGCCTCGAACTTGCAATGATCCTCCTGCCTTAGCCTCCCAAGTGCTGGGATTACAGACCTGTGCCACACTACCTAGCTGATATTGTGTTATAAAGGCTATCATTATAAAATCAGTTCTATTCATCCAAGGTTATGTTTGAGAGTTTGCTCTTGAGAAAGGATTTGCTTCCAAATAAATCATTACTACAAAAAATCTGTATGTCATAAAAGAAATACCTCAAAATAAGCCTCCTCAAAAGTTAAAATTGAACTTCATTTACTCATATAATAAATATTTATAAAGGACCTTTATGTTTTAGACCTACATGCTCTCTGTCCTATAATTTGTGCATTCATATGCTGGGCAGCCAATTTCACAAGGGTCCTTAATACCCTGGCAGCACAGGCCACAAAAATGCCACATCCACCATACATTTTACTAAAATAAGTAACCTGGTTACAATAAACATTAAATGTTTAACAATTCTGTTTGTCTGCTTGGGATTTAGAAAGTGTTTTTATAGGTTCATTTTCATACAAGGCTCCAAAATACTGCCCAGGGAAGTTTACAGAGAGGTGTTCTTTCCTTTTTCATAAACTTTGTCAGCCCTGGGCATGGCATCCAATACTTTCAGAGTGTCCAGGAGAAAGGCTTTTCTAGGAGCTCAGCCACAGTTTTGAATACCAGTGAAGCTGCTTTCACTGGAAGAAAAAACTGGGCCACTGCCAGGCCCCTGCTGGGCCTCACATCTCTCAGGATCTACAGCCTGTGAAATCTTCCGGTAGGCTCACATTTCCTGCAAACTGCCTCTCGGCCTTACACTTTAGAGGAAGCTACCTACAGCCTGGCTTTCTATCCACTTACTAGGACAAAACAAACCCAAGAATCACACCACTCCCCTCTTCCCATACCACTATCACCACGGATCACTCTGCAGAGCACAGGTAAGAAAATGCAGTCGTCCTTCCAATTGCCAGGATTCTGCCAGACCAAGCAGTAGGATAAGGAACACCAACAAAACTGAGCGCCCACTTCCAGTTCTCAAGCAGAGTTCAATTTTGAGACCTGGGAGCCCCCTATTTATCAGAGGCTTTTCACACTAACCACCTATACTTGCAATGTGCCAAACACACTATGGCTCACTCACACCTCTGTTGTCCTCTGTTATTGTCTCATATGTAAGCACCCAGACTGATTTGCTATTTGACCATGGGCAAGTTACTTAACTCTGGGTCTGCTCACCTGTAAAATGAAGACTCTACTTCACGAGGCTGTTATGAGGACTAAACAAGATATCCATACAAACCACTATTACAGGACTGTATCTGTTCTTTTTCCCCTCCCTGCTCCACCTCTTCTCCCTCCTCCTCTAACCACATTCCCATATTGCTGTGCTTCTTCTCCCTGGACCTGCCCACTTCTACCTTCACTTCTAGGGACTCTGCTGTGCCTCCTAAACACCATTTCATGATTAATAAACTCTTTGACTACCCTGAAACTCATCCCTGGATATCCACTAACTTTTTTTTTTTAACCAGTACATGTTTGCAGTACATAATGAGCACATTTACCATGGGGAATTTGTACTGATTTCCTCAGAGGATGCAGCATCCTTTACAGCTCTGTCTAATGCAAATGATTTATACCAACCCATCACTCACACTGTAGTGAGGAGGTGAAGTACACATCCTCTTCCAGCCATAACGGGACTTCCAGACCACTTCTCCTCCACTCTTACGCATACCCCCAATCCTTCTTCCTCTGAGTTTTATGACATCTGGTTACACCTTAATTGCACCTCTTTGCTGTCTACTCATTCATCAAAGACTCTGGCATCTGGTTCACAGCCTTTCCTCCCTCATCCTTAAAGTTATAAAGCACTGTAAGAGAAAAGTCACTCAGCTAAACAGACTGGTATCGCTCTGAATTCATGATTACTGACTGCAAGCGGAACTTGAAGTCATTTGGGGATTCCTGTCCTGTTTTTAACTCCCTCATTTATTCACCCAGTGATACTGTCCAAGCTTCTCCATCGTCAAAATTCCAGCTCCTCAACACCTCTAAATAACTTACACTCTAAAGATAAGACAGAAGTCTCCACATGCATCACTACTTCCTACTACCATACTAGAACTATATCTGCAGCCATCCTATCCTACCATTATACGGATATCCCTCTTCCAATCTAGATCTATTTCTTTCCCTGCAATGTAGATCCCAACCATGTATGGGTCTTTTCAATAACCTTAATCAAATTGCTGTCTCTCTTTTATATTTTCAACATCTCCCTCTCTGCTGGCTCTGTCCTCTCAGCTTTTTCAAAGGAAATACATGACTATTTCTATATTATAGTGCATTCAAACAGCCCAGAAATGCAACAACAATAATAATATCTAACATTTCTGGAGTGTTTGCCCTGAGCCAAGCACTGTTGCAAGTTCTTTCACTCCATCAGAGTGACTTATAAAGTAGATACCAAGTAATGTTTCCATTTTATGGATGAAGAAACTGAAGGAAAAGGAGGCTGAGTAACTTGCCGCAAGATTATTCAGTTAGGAGATCATCCTGTCCCCATCTCCCATGTTTGCCCAACTCCCGAAGTCTTTCCTCCATAGCCTCTGGAGCTCATAGTCATCATTAGCAAACCTTCCGATCTTCTCAACCTCCTTTCTCTGTGCTTCCTTCATCTTCTTATTCTAAAAGGAACCTGGATCTTTCCTGAAGTCATTGTTTCCCCCACCCCTCCAAATGGTGGCTGGTTACTCTCCCACAGGATTAGATAAACATCCCCCTTGTTCCTTATTGACACTTCTAGACCATCCTCCTCCCTCAAATGCCTTTGCTTTGAATTTCAGCAGATAATATCTTTTCCATCCATGGCCGACTCACTGTTGCTGTCATCTATTGACGTCTAGATTACTCCCCTTCTTTTCTCAATTATAACTCCTACGATACTGTCACCCCAACATCAATACTACCATAAATATGGAGTCTTTCAGTACACATGTACTCGATCCATCCAATATTGTTTTCTCTCAGTTCTTGAAGTCCGTTCTGCTAGTGACCTTACATCCCTCTACCTTACCTCAGCTGCTCTCTCCCGTGGCCACACTCTAGACTGTCTTAGCAGGATCTAAAAAACATCATAATCTTATGTCTCTGCATCCCATTCTGTCGTTGTTTAGTTTTGTGGGGTTTGATTTGCTGGGTTGTTTTTGGTTTTTATTTTGTTTTGTTTTTCAGTGGGGGTCTCGCTATGTTGCCCAGCTCAGCCTCAAACTCCCAGGTTCCAGTGATTGTCCTACTCTACTTCCTTAGTAGCTGGGACGACAGGGGCGCACCACCATGCCCACTTAATGTAGTCCACTCAAAGACCTGCCTCTTTTCTTCATTGCTCACTCCCTGTGGTGTTCTGACTTCAACAATCCCTTGGTGGCCTATTCAAACCTCCAATCCGTGGATCCTACCAATTGCTCTCTGTCGCCCCTTCTCACCTCCTCAGTTCCCTCTTATCCAGTTTGCGCTTCCTGCTCAGTCATCATAAACACTCCATTCCGTGCAGCCTCAATTCCCTGTCCTCCTGTCACTTTCGTATACTCACTTGGCCAAACCCTGACCTCAGAGGAATCCCATCCTGCTATCTTCATCCATTTTCTGTGAATGTAACAAAATACCTGTGACCGGGTAATGTATAATGAATGGGAGCTTATTTGGCTCCCAGTTCTAAAAGCTGGGGGCTCCAATATCAATTCCAAGGCTGGCTCCCCGCTGCCAGCATCTGATGCGGGTCTCCCTGCTGTGTCCTGTCATCGCCGGAGGCGTCGCACGATGATCCAGAGCAAGCTTCCTAATTTGGGTCTTTGCTTCCTCCTATAAACCTACTAATGCCATATGGGGTGCTTCCCCCATGACCTTATCTAATCCTAATTACTTTCCCAGAAGGCCACACCTCCAAATACCATCAACATATGACTCTGGAGATTAAGTTTCCACCACATGAATTTTAGAGGACACACCCTGTTATGGTTTAAATGCGTCCCCCAAATTTCAGGTATTAGGAATGTATTCCCTAGAGTCACATATAATGACGGGATTTTGATATGGGGTCTTTCCATTGTAATCAGGATTAGATGAGGTCATGAGAGTGAAACCTCCTGTGGCTTTATGAGAGAAGAAAGCGAGACGCAAGTTACCAAGCTTGCTCTGTCTCACTGTGTGATATCCTCTGCCACGTCACTGACCAGCAGGGAGCCTCTTGCCAGATGCCAAGCAGATGGTAGTACCATGTTCTTGGGCTTCCATGAGCTAAAGAAACCTCTTTATAAATTACTCAGTCTGGGGCTGGGGCTGGGGCTGTAGTGGTAGACTATTTGCTTATCATGTGTAAGGCCCTGGGTTCAATCCCCAGTTCTGCCCCTGCCCCCAAAGTAAAATAAAATAAAATAAATTGCTCCTTCTTTAAGTTTTGGGTGTCAAGTATTTTGTCCAGTGATTCGTACAGTACTAGATAGGTGCCCTCACATGGGAGAAGAGACAAAAGGGTGAAAGGGGGAAAACTCCCCGCACCAAGCTCTTTCATAGAGGTCTGAGAGAACAGCCCTCCTGACTCAGTCTCCTCCTGAACATCATGCCTCTTTGATTTGAGTTGTGTTGTTATTGTTTGGTTGGTTGGGCTCCTTATGGTAGTGGGAACTGAACCCAGAGACTTTGCACTGAGCTGCAGCCTCAGCCTTTAAAAAAAAAAATCTTTTTTGAGACAAGATCTTGCTAAGTCCCTCAACTGAACAAACTGGGATGGAACTTGTGATCCTCCCGCTCAATGACTCCACCAAAACTGCTCTTTCAAAAGTAATCAAGTTCCACATTGCTAAGCCCAAGGTCAGTTCTCAGCCCTAAACCTTCCTTCTCTCATTGGCAACACTTAACACAGGTGTCACTCTTTCCTGCAGCACTTCCTGCAAATGTCTCCTTCTGGTTTTCCTTTACCTCACAAGCTGCTCCTGCACTGATTCCTTCTTCTGTCCCACAACCTGACCCTTACTTTTTCATCTCTGTCCACACTCAAGCTTTGTATAGCATCTGAATCTCTAATCTGGAGCTCTTCCTTACACTCCAAACTTGTACATCCAACTGCCTACTTTGCTTTTTTCTTGAATATCTACAAGATGTCTCAAAGCATGTGTCCAAAATCATATTTCTAGGCTGTTCTCATGCTGCCTTCCATATCTGTAAAGCTATTTTACCTACAGCCTTCGGTTGCTAACAGTTCCATTCTTTCATGTGCTCAGACTCCAAAATCTTGGGGAATTCAAATCATAGCCAGAAGGGCCAGGGATATAACTCAGTGGTACGGCACCTGCCTGGCAAGTGCAAGATCCTGAGTTCGATTCCAGATACAAAAAAAAAAAAAGACATTTTATTAGTGGGGTGTGGTGGCAAAAAAAAAACCAAAATCATAGCCAGCAAATGCGATTGACTATTTTTTATCTTTGGTACTGAGAATCGAACTTACAACCTCACACTTGCCAGGCAGGCACTGTGCCACTGAGCTACATCCCCAGCCATACAATGAGCTCTTGAAAATAGACATAAGAAATTGAACCACTACTCATAACCTTCAGCCTGAATCAAACTATCACTGTCTCTTTGTGGTCTTTGTTTGTTTTTGAGACAGGGTCTCAGTGTAGCTCAGCATCAGCGTGCTCTTGAACTCACTTTGTAGCCCAGGCTGGCCTTGAACTCAAAGCAATCCTCCTGCCTCAGCCTCCCAAATGCTGGGATTACAAGCATGTGCCACCACTCCTGATTTATCACTATCTCTTTGGACTATTTCAATAGCCTCCTAACTAGTATTCTACCTTTGCCTTCACCATACAATGGGATATTATTAACCCATAGAAAAGGGATGATGTACTGTTACGGTTTACATCTGGTTGTTGGGCTGAAGCTTGGAGTGCTCAGAGGCGGGGCTGGTAGAAGGCCACTGCATGAGCAGGGCGCACAGCTGGGTTGTTGTTAGGAGGTGGGGTCTAATCAAAAAAGGTGGGTCGCTGGGGTCACCATTTGGGTTCATTTCCGTCCACGGCTCCACCCTTCAACCTCTGTGCTTCCAGCCTGCCTTAAGGAGAGCAGCTCTCCTCTGCCACACCTCTCTGCTGCGCTGTCCTGCTTTGGAGCCAACCGACTACGGATTGAAATGTGAGCCAAAATAAACCTTTTCTTTATGTTATGGGTGTCAGGTATGGTGTCTCAGTCTTGAGAAATGTAACTAAGGTGAGTACTGACAGATACTACAATATAAATGAGCCTTGAAAATATTAGGCAAGTGAAAGAATTCGGTCACAAAAGACCATATACTGAATGCTTCCATAGATATGAGATATCCAGGACAGGAAAATCCATAGGACAATAAGATTAGAGGAGGCCAGCATATGAAGGGAGAAAGGATTGGAGAAGATGGCTAATGGCTATGGCTAATGGCTATGCGGTTTCTTTTTGCTGTGACAAAAATTTACTAAAAATAAACATGATAATCACCTGGCGTGGTAGCACATGCCTATAATCCAAGCACTCAGGAGGCTGAGGCAGGAGGATCGTTGTGAGTTCGAGACCAGCCTGGGCTAAGCAGTGAGCTCAAGGCCAGCCTGAACTGCAGAGCGAGACCCTGTCTTAAAAAGACAAAAAATAAATAAATAAATAAATTAAATTAAGTTAAATTAAAAAAATAAATATGATAAATGCAGTGTGGTAGCACAAGCCTGTAATCCCAGCACTCAGGAGGCTGAGGTAGGAGGCTCACTATGAGTTTGAGACCAACCCAGGCTACATAGTGAGTTCAAGACCAGCATTAGTTCTGGGGATATAGTTCAGTGGCACAGCACCTTGTTTGGCATGTGCAAGGTCCTGAGTTTGATTCCTGGTGCCAAAAAAAAAAAAAGACCAGCTTGAACCACATAGTGAAACTGTCTCAAAAATAAAAAAGAAAAACCACAAAATACAAAAAATGAGAGAGCCAGGAATATAGCTCAGTGGCACTGCACCTGCCTGGTAAGCGCAAGGCCCTGAGTTTAATCCCTTTTTTTTTTGTTTGTTTTGTTTTTGTTTTTTCTGAGGCAAGGGCTCACTATGCATGTCAGGCTGGCCTTGAGCTCACTTTGTAGCCCAGGCTGGTCTCGAACTAACAATGATCCTCCTGCTTGAGCCTCCTAAGTGAATTTGATTCCTAATACCCTCCCCAAACAAACAAAAAATAAAAAACAGATTTGGCAGTGGTTGCACAACTTTGTTAGTACAGTATACTGAAATCCTTGATCTGTATTAAAGGGTGAATTTCATGGCGTATGAATTATATCTCAGGAAGCTGGGTTGTTTTTTTTTTTGTTTTTTTTTTTTTTTTTGTAGTACCAGGGATGAAACTCATGACCTTGCATTTGCAAGGCAGGCAATGTGCCATTGAGCTATATCCCTGGCCCCAGGAAGCTGTTATAATTTTTAGCCAGGCATTGTGGCACATGACTCTAATTCTAGCACTGAGGAAGCTGAGGAAGAAAAGGTATGAGGCCAGGCTGTGCTACGTAGTAAGACTTTATGTCGAGCTGGGGTGGTGGCATATGCCTGTAATGCCAGCACTGGGAAGCTGAGGCAGGAGGATTGCTGCAAGTTTGAGGCCAGCCTGAGCTACATAGTGAGTTCAGGGGCAGCCTGAACTATACAGGGAGACCTTGTCTCAGAAAACAAGCAAACAAACAAACAAACAAAAGACCCTGTGTCAAAACAAAGCCAGCCAGACATGGTGGTGCATGCCTGAAATCCCAGCACTTTGGGAAGCTGATGGCAAGTTCCAGCCCAGCCTGGGCAATTTAACAAGCAACAGATACCCTGTCTCAAAGTCTAAAAATTTTCCAAATTTTTATTAGCACATGGTTGCAGTATATAATGATTACATTTATTGTAGGGGGTTGACACGTGTATGTGACACATTTTAATTCTTTATTTTCATCCCTTCCCATTTCTGCCTTTCCCTCTCCCTCCATCTCTTGGTCCCTTTCCCTTTTGCAAAAGATCTATCTCCCTGTTTCCTATGATCTATCTTTTGTTTTGCTCTTTTATATTTACTCTATTTTGGCTTTCTCATATAAGATAAACTCTGAAATTTAAACTTGTATGTCTGATTTATTTCACTTAACATTATGGTCTCAAGATGTATCCATTTTCCTACAAATGACTCAAGTTCATCTTTCTTTACAGCAGAGTGGTACTCCACTGTGTATAAATAACATGCTTTCTTTATCCGTTCTTCTGTTGATGGACATATAGACTGCTTCCAAGATTTAACTATTGTGAGTTAAGCTGCTACAAACATGGGTGTGGGTGTGTGTCACTGTAACATGATGTCATTAACTCTTTCAGGAAGATACCTAGAAGGGGAATAGCTGAGTCAGATGGAATTTCTACTTTTAGTTTTTCAAAGAATCTCCATAGTACCAAGCATGGTGATGCATGCCTGTAATCCCAGCACTTGGGAGACTAGGCCAGGAGGATCCCCGAGAATTTGAGACCAGCCTGGGCTACATAAGTGAGTTCAAGGCCAGCTTGAACTACAAAGCAAGACCCTGTCTCACCAAACAAAACAAAAACAAATCTGATTTCCATAGTGCTTGTGCCGGTAATGAAATGTGCTAAAAAGCCTGCTGAGCACTTTAAAGACATACCTTTTATCAAGTCATTCTGTGCTATTTCAAATCTCCACTTTTCCCAAATCCCCTCAACACTGCATCATACTTTATACATAAAATGGGAGGTAAAATAGGATTGCCCTCACCTGCTTGGTACTTCATAACTTTTCTCATTCTTACAGCAATGGAAGGTCTGTCCTTCTGAGACTAATCTCCATACCTAGGTTCCATACTGTTCAATTCTATACCTTTCCACTCTCAGGAGCCGTGACTTTACAGTGCTTTTTCTCCCTTTCTCCCCGTCACTCCCACTGAAGTCTGATTCTTCTTCCCCTGAATCTGGGCTGGTTTTAGGGACTTGCTTAACCAAAAGAATGCAACAGATATGACATTCGGGAATGTATAAAACTAGGTCCTAAGAAGCTTTGTAGCTTCCACTAGGGATTTTTGCAACACTCACTTGAAAGGCTGGAGGCACTGGATAACAACTTGTCACGCTGTGAGGAGACTCTAGCAAGCCAGGTGGAGGGGCTGTCTGCAGGGAGAGACGCCCACCGCTAATAGGGTCCCCTAACTACTCAGGTCACTCTAGCTGAGGACCCAGACAGTCTGAAGCAGAAATGAACCTTCCCCTATGTAGAGTTTGTATTTTTGATAGAAATAAGTGTGAGATAATAATAAATCATCAGGTCACTGAGGCAGGAGGATTGCCATGAGTTTAAGGCCAGCCTGGGCTACATAGCCAGACCATGTCTCAAGAAATATGTAATAATGATAATAATAAATTATCATTTTAAAACAGTAGCTTTTTGGATTCTGTGTTATGCAGAAACAGAGAAGTGGATGAGTTTAAAGTTATCTTTGGGCTGGGTGCAGTAATGCATGCCTGTAATTCCAGCTAGTCAGGAAGCTGAGGCAGGAGGATTGCAAGTTTGAAGACAGCCTGGGCAACCTAGAGAGAACCTGTTTCAAAATAAAATAAAAATGGCTGGATATTTAGCTCACCACCTCCCTGGGTTTAAGCTCTAGTATTACAAAGCAAAGAAAAAAAGAGAAAGAAAGAAAGAAAAAAAGACCGTCAGGTGCTGGAGAGTTATTTCAGTAGCAGAGAACTTGCTTAACATGCATGAGGCACTGGGTTCGATCTCCAGTGCAAAAAAGGACACCATTTTCGTCTTCATTTACTTGATCTTTCAGCAGCTCTTGTCAGAGGTAGCCAGTCCTCTTTTTGAAACATTCCTTCCCTTTGGCACATCTGACACATCGCTCTCTGCTTTTCCTCATTCATCTGTCTCAGGGTTACTTCTTACCCTCATTATTCAACTACCAAATGTTCACATTCAAATTGGTTAGATGTGCTTTTCTGTTTGTTTGGAGTTTTTTTGAGACAGGGTCTTTCTGTATAGTTCAGGCTGCCCCTGAACTAAGTATATATCCCAGGCTGGCCTCAAACTTGCAACAATCCTGCTGCCTCAGTCTCCTGAGCGCTGAGATTACAGATGTGCGCCACCACGCCTAGCTTGCTCTTCTAAATTCATAATCTGTCTTTAGAAAATCTCATTTATACCTGGGGCTTCTATTATTGCTTGTTCATATGTCTCACAAATTTGTATCTCCAGCTTTTATCTGAGTTTTAAATATTTTAAGCTTGCTTGCTTGCTTTTAACATCTACTACTCCCGCCACCCCTAAGATAGCCTCTTTTCTTACGAGGAGTGTAGCAGTAGCCTTTTTTTTTTTTGCTTCAATCAGATGTTATTGGTACATTTTAGATATACGCAATGATCACATTCATCACAGAGAACGTGTACTGCAACAGCCCTCTGATCCCTTTGCTTGACTTCGACTCTCCAATATTTTCTACAGTCACTGTGGTCTTCTTCACTTTCAAACTCTTCAATGACTTCTATCATTCTTAGGATAAAGACAGAATCATTACTATAGTGCCTGAAGACCTACATACACTGGCCAGTATCTGCCTCTTTGGCCTTGTAAAGTTCTCCCTTCACTCTCTGAGTTCCAGTCTCCTCTCTGTCTCTGTCTCTGTCTCTATCTCTTCTCTTTCTTGAGACATAGTTTAACTATGCAATTTAGACTGGCCCTGAACTCACTTTGAAGCCCAGCCTGGCCTCAAACTCACAGTGATCCTCCTGCTTCAGCCTCCCAGGTGCTGGGATTACAGGCATGCACACCACCACGGTGGCTATTACTGTCTCTCTTCTGTCCTTCAGAAACCCTGGGTTTCCTCCGGCCATGGGTCTTTACTCATGCTTCCCCTTTTACTTGGAATGCTGTTTCTCCCTCATCACCTGGTTACTAAGTTCCTGAGGAAGTTTTTGTTGATCTAGGAACCTTTCCTAACTTCATAAATCAAAATACCACTGGGGATATATATAGCTCAGTGGCACAGCGCCTGCCTGGCAAGCACAGGATCCTGAGTTTGATTCCCAGTACCTCACCCATCGGGGAGCACTCATCACAGTTGTAATTTTACCTTTTTTTTCTCGGTACTGGAGATGGAAACCAGGGCCTGGACACATGGTAGGCAAGTGCTCTACCACTGAGCCACACCCCCAACCCGTCGTATTTTTAAATTTTGAGAGAGTTTTCTTAAGTTGGCCTCAAACTTGCCATCTTCATGCCTCAGCCTTCCTAGTAGCTGGGGATACAAGTGTGCACCACCACACCTGGCCTAAATTTACATGTATTTTAATGGACACTGGAATAATGTCTTTCTGACTGGACTGTAAGCTTCAGGCACGAAGATTGTTTTGCTACCTATTGTGAGCATAGTACCTAATACGATACCTGATATATGCTAGTACTAGGTGCTGCATAGACATTTGCTAGGAGGAAAGAAAGCAGGCACAACAGGATAAGAGGAAAAAACGAAAAAGAGAGCAGGAGAGAGGGATCTTCCACTATGATGGGTTAGTTGTTGTTTTGTCTTGTTTGAGAGAGGGTCTCGCTATGTAGCTCAGGCTGACCTCAAACTCTGTGTAGCCCAAGCTGGCCTCAAACTCATGGCACTCTTCCTGTCTCAGCCTCCTGAGTGCTGGGATTACAGGCTCGTGCCACCATGCCCGGCTCGGTTAACTTTTTTAATATTCTTAGTTCTGAATTCTATTTTTGTCTGATTGAAATATGGCTCCTTTTGTGCTGGGTGTGGTGGTACAACCCTGTAATTCCAGCACTAGGGAGGCTGAGGAAGGAGGGTTGCTGTAAGTTTGAAACCAGTCAGGGGTACATAATGAGAGCCTGTCTCCAAAAAAACAATGGTGCTGCTTTTTGCTAGGATTTGTGCAACTCAAAGTTTTACTGTTTCTTTGTTCATCATTATTTCTTATATTCTACATGGTCTCTTTTTGGAGGATTCACTTTTTATTTTTCTGTAATACATAGTTGAGCAGTAAAGAGATTCTGAATGTCTGAAACGTGTTTTGAATATATGTTCTCAATATGTCTGAAAATTATAATCTGAAAATCGGTTTTGTTCCTTGTATGATTTCACTCCCACACTCCACGGCCTCTTCCTTACGCAGGGTCAATTGTTCTATTTATTCATTTTGGTCCTTCTGTTTTCTGCTATAGATTTCCTGCAAGTATTTCTGGAAATCCTTTGTTGATTTACATATTAGTGAATAACGGACAAATTGACGAGTGAACCTAGCTTGCCTAAATTTCCTTAGCAGTTCTCTTGGCCTGCGTTCCTGACATGGCCTGTGTCCCAAGGGGGAGGAAGGGAGCATTGTGTACGTGGGTTGAATGTGTTGACCTGTCAGGCTGTGCTTTAAGGTGGATGAGTAGAGAGAAGGCATTTTCCTCCCGGAAAAATTCCAAAATAATTTTCCTCTAGCACTGGAAGACTTCAGTGTATTTTGCGAGCTAAAGCTGTGTCTCTTTTTTTCTGACATTTTCTGTAAGTCCATATTACACAGAGATATTTTCTGGATTTTTTTTGTTTTTTGTTTTGTTTTGCCTTATGTTTCTCTTAGGATCCTATACTCACACTGGCAAACTTTTGAAAGCAAATAGTTCACCTTCTTGAGTGTGAAACTGTTTTAACTTTAGCATTAAAGTGGGGCAAGGAGAGACAGGGTGGTCACAGAGGTTCCCAACTGGCCTTTCTTTTCTCAATGCAATTCTTTAGTTATCTGCAGGGGTCCCTTGCTCTTGGTATTGTTTGTATGTTTGTTTATTTGTTTGAGACAGGGTCTCACTATGGAGTCCAAGTTGGCCTTGAACTCATGGCGATCCTCCTGCCCCAGCTGGATTACAGGTGTGCACCACCAGGTTACTCTTTGCATTTATTCATTGTGAGATTTCATTTTCTGTGGATTTGCTCAAGTAATTTACTCTTGTAGGTTTTGCAATGGTCTCCTGTCTTACCAATTTGATTCCATGAGATTTTGATCCTCACAGGATTCTTTATACTCTCTGAACTGCTGATGGTACAGTTTGCTTTAACCGTATCACTCAAAGGTTTTACTTTTGTACTGTTTTAAGGGATCTGGGGAGGGAGAATAGAGACAAAGTTCCAAGTGCTTAAGGCTGCCATCTTGATCTAATCTGACCAAACCCCTTTTCATATGTCAGTTTGCCTTTGGGAAGGGCAGGGGCTGGGGACCACTCAAAGAACAAAGGGAGGCCTGGAGGTGTAGCTCCGGGGTAGAGCACTTGCTTAGCTTGTGTGAGGCCCTTGGTTTCCTTCTCAGCACTGGCCCCATCCTGTGGGGGGAGGGGAGGGAAGTGGGAGAGGGAGAGAGAAAATATGACAGAGAGACAGGGAAGGACCTTTTTTCCAGGGTCATCTAATTCCTCTTCACTTCTGATAAAGGCCCCGTATTACTTAGAAGCCCAATATCTGTATCAGTAAAAAGCCAAGCTGCAGTAACTACACAAGATCCCTAAGGACAAATTCGAAAAGGATGTGACCCTCAGAGCAGAAATATTGCCACAAATGGTATCCCCTTGGGTGAAACAATTAGGAAAAAAACACCCTTTGGACAGGCCAATCAGAGAAAAGTTTTCCTTTGCAGGCAGTGGGGTCTCTGCATTAGGGCCCAGGCTTGGCTGAGGGGCAGAGCTTTGGCTTGGTTTCTTTTCCTCACAAACGCTCTGTGGAGGGCACACCCCGCAGAAGCATATGATAGAGAATATAGCTTTGCTAGAGACAGGCCTCTGCCCTCTGGGGCTTCTCCTTCCCCCCTCATGGGGCCAAGAGGACAGAGCGACCCTCCGAGACACTTGCTAAAGTGTGACTGCAGCCGCGTTGCCCACCAACCACTGTGCCAAGAGAGATGCTTCTGAACTCCCTGAGACCTAGCAGAGCAGCCCAGGACCATCCCTCCAGCAACTAGGGAACTCCAGGTGTAAAGATTAACCCCTTCTCCCTGGGTTGGTTTGTTTACTGATTGATTGACTGACTGTGGTGGGACTATGGATGGAACCCAGGACCTTATCACTGAGTTACGCCCCCAGCCCTTTTTCATTTTTACTTTGAGTGAACTAGGGAACTCCAGGTGTAAAGATTAACCCCTTCTCCCTGGGTTGGTTTGTTTACTGATTGATTGACTGACTGTGGTGGGACTATGGATGGAACCCAGGACCTTATCACTGAGTTACACCCCCAGCCCTTTTTCATTTTTAGTTTGAGACATGGTCTCATTAAGTGGCTGAATTGCCCAGGCTGGACTTGAGTTTGCAATCCTGCCTCGGCCTCTCGCAGTGTGGGGTCACAGGCATGCGTCACCGTGCCTGGCCCTCACCAGCTTCTAATAGTCACCCTCAACACCAAGAAGAGAGGTCTTTCATGCAGATGCCCACCGCTCTCAGATACCACCAACCATGAGGCCTCTCCAAGAATGTCTTCAGCAACTAGAGACAAGGCCTCGCTCTGCCTTGCTAGACTGCCTAGCCCACCCCAACCCACGCACTCTCCTCCACAATTTACTGCACTGGCCAGTGGCTTTCTTATCTTTCCCCCAGCTCTCCCCTCCTCGTCTCAGTAGAATTATAGAATTTTCCCATAAACTATTATGTGTACATTATGATTTTGTATAAATAGTGAACTGATGGAAAAGAGCATTTATGATTACATTTCCTTTTTTGAACTTTTCCTTTTCCTGGGTTTAAGCTTTTTTTGTTTTTGAGCTAGGGTCTCACTATATAGTGCAAGCTGGCCTTGAACTGGCTTATGTAGCCCAGCCTGGCCTTGAATTCACAGCCATCCTCCTGCCTCAACCTCCTGAGTGCTGGGATTATACGTGTGTGTCACCACACCCAGCTTCCTGAGTTTAATCAGTCTCTTCATTTGCTTAGTTTTTTGTGATGCCTTATGAATTGTGCAGTGGGTGGCCTGTACATATGCACATGGCAGCCCCGTTTGTATCTATGGCTAAGTCTTCTTAAACTACCCAACATATTTTCAATATAATTTTATACAGTAAAATTAATAGATAATCTGTCGATTCTGTTTTTATTCTCAGAGCCTTCTACTCCAGTTTCCTAAATTAGATCTGCTGCTTCCTGGATGACATGTCTTCTTCTTTTTTGATTTACTCTCTAGTTTTACTTATTCATCTAGTTTTATTCATTTATTTATTCTTGTGTGTTTGGTTTTGAGACAGTCTTGCTACATAGTCTAGGTTGGGTTTAAACTTGCTACATAGCCAAGCTGGTGTCAAACTCATCATCCTCCTGCCTCAGCCTACCAAGTGCTGGGAAAACAGGTGTACCCCACCATGCCAGGTCCTACTGTCTACTTTGAGTGGAGAATGTCACCTAGTCACTTTTTCAGAGTGTCTTCATGGGAGGAAAAATATCTGAGCACTTCGTGAATGAAACTTTTTATTTTACCCTAACACTCAATAATTGGTTGGCTAAATATAGAATTGTATTTTGGAAATTATATTCACTATGAATTTTGAAGGCATGGCTCATTGTCCTCAGCTGCAGTAATATCTTTTGAAAGACATGAAGGGAGGGAGAAGGGAAGGGGAGATAAAAGCAATTAAAATGTGTTATGGGGCCAGGGATATAGCTCAGCGGCACAAGTGTCTGCCTAGCAACAACCATAAGGTCCTGAGTTCAATTCCAGTACCAAAAAATAAATAAAAATAAAAATAAAAAAATAAAATGTGTAATGTACATGTACCAACTCCCCACAATAAGTATAATCATTTTATACTGCAAACCTGTACAAATAAAAATAAAAATTTTAAAAATAACTTCTTTTGAGGAGTCAGATGCCATTCCTGTTCTTGTTCCTTTGTATGGAACCTATTACTTTTATCTACTTGTACAAGCTTCTAAGGTGTGTCCTTTCGTGCTAGCATTCTGAAATTTCACGGCAGCCTTCCCTTATGCGGGTCTTTTTCTTCTTTATGTTTCCTGTGTTATTAATACAAAACTGTCTCATTTCCCTGACTGTATTAATTGAAGTAGAAGCACAGTGATTGTCTTTAAGTTTTTGCCTGCTTTTCCCATCGTTTCTATTCTGTCCAAGGTCCCTTTTTGTGTTTATTTGGTTGGTCTCTGACTTTCATGTTGGAGCTTTCCTTGAGTTGCCTGACATCCTTGGTGATTTGTTTATATTTAAAAGTAAGGCACTAAAAATCCAACTGGAAGTTCCATATGCTTGGGGGAGTGGAGAGCAGGATATTTGTTGTGCCTGGGATGGTTCAGTTATCTAGAGAAGAAGAGTTGAAATCTCGTACCTGGGATATAAAGCAGGCTGCTTATTTTCTGGGAAATGAATGTGGAAAATAGAATTACAGACATTCATCAATTCCCTCTATTTTCAGTCTAGCATTTCCGCTACTTCATATGCTCCCACATCTATAACCACCATGATTCATTTTCATTTACTTGTATTTGGTATATTTTAAAATGTCTAAGTTGATAAGTAACACATAGAAATGGACTGTCAAAAAAAGGTATGGACAGATCAGGAATGTACAGCTCAGTGAATTTTCACAAACAGAGCCAGCTGTATAATGAGCACCCAGATAGCTCTGGCTCAGTTTCTTCAAGGACGAAGCTTCTGCTGAGGTAGCATACACAAACGCTTAGAACAGTGCTTGACATATTGGGAGTGCTTCTGCTAGTGCTCACTAATCTCATTCAGTCACCTATCTATCTGCTTTCCATCTTTATAAAATGTGCTTTCAGCTGGGCATGATGGTGCACACCTGTAATCCCAGCACTCAGGAGGCTGAGGCAGGTGGATCACTGCAAATCTGAGGCCAGCCTGGGCTACAAAGTGAGTTGAAGTCCAGCCTGAACTGCATGGTGAAACTCTGTCTCAAAACAACAACAACAATAATAATAATAATAATAAGTTGTGCTTGCATGTGAGATTTATCTCCTAGTCTCACAAAGGTGGAGTCTTTGTTCCAGTTTTGCCTTTTCCTTAGTATTTCAGGTGATTTCTATACTTCCCTCTCTTTCAGTTGTTTTTATGCCTGGGTTCAGACACTGGGCCTTGTACAAGCTGAACATGTCTACCACTTTTTTTTTTGTCTTTTTTGAGACAAGGTCTCACTATGCAGTTGAGGCTGGCCTTGAGCTCACTTTGTAGCCCAAGCTGGTCTCGAACTTGCAACGATCCTCCTGCCTCAGCCTCCCTTTAAAACCTAAGTACAGTAGGAATAGAAAAATAACTTTTTAGCCAGGCATGCTGGTGCACACGATGGCCGGGATGAGACCAGAGTGAGTGGGAGTCTTTAAATAGACAAAGGGGCTGAAGAGGAGAAACAGGACTGTACTGTAGTGCACCATGTACTCCCTGTGCTTATTGAGTCAAAGTTGGCAGAAAGAGAAGCCTTGGAGGAGGAGGTTAAGGCCCGCCACTATGAAACAGTTGCAGCTGACTTGCTCAGAAAGCTTGTATACATTCTGAGGCCCTCGGAAA
>NW_004955572.1:1306717-1366308 GCF_000276665.1 Chinchilla lanigera
GAAATCTTTCTCCATGAAGGGAACATCCTCAATCAACACAGCTGAGTGCACATTGAAAAATACTCCGAATGTTATATGATCACTCCCTGGGTGCTGAGGATGATGCTGTAGACAGCAACCGTGGAACACTGTGGGAGCGATGCCATTAAAAAGGCAGTCCAGTAGAAAGGCAGTAATAGGCAGCCTTGAATATGCTCAGCCTGTCAGCCCATTTCCCTCCTTTTTAAAGGTGTTTGTTTGTTTTGAGATAGAGTCTCACTATACCTGTAGTTCAGGCTGGCCTTGAACTTGCTAAGTAGCCCAGGCTGGCCTCACCAAGATCCTCAGCCTCTTGAGTGCTGGGATTACAGGTGTATGGCACCATGCCCGGCCTTGAAGTATTATTTTTGAGCTACTATAAAACAGCTCCTTTTTGTTTCATTTTCCAACATTTATTGTGAGTTTTCTTTTTTCTTTTTCTTTCTTTTGAGACAGGGTCTCATTCTGTAATTTAAACTGCCCTTGAGTTTACTATGTAGCCCAGGCTGGCCTCGAACTGAAGGCATTCCTCCTGGCTCAGCCTCCAGGAGTGCTGGGATTACAGGCATGCACCACCACGCCCAGTTTATTATAAGATTTTTTGTATTTGTTTTATTTTTTTTTTTTGAGACAGGGTCTCTCTATGCAATTCAGGGTGTCCTTGAACTCACTTTGCAGTCAAGGCTGGCCTTGAACTTGAACTCAAACTCATGGCTATCCTCCTGCCTCAGCCTCCTGAATGCTAGGATCACAGGTGTGTGCCACCATGCCTGGCTATTATGAATTTTCACACAAAGATTAAAGAATTTTACAATGAACACCAATACAGTCACCTTCATTTTACAATTATCATTCTATTATATTCCAATAGCTTTCTCTTATTCTAGCAATAACAGACAAGAAACAAATATATATGCCATTTACAACACTGGAAAAGGTATATGTGAAACAGCAATAGCATAGACAAAGTTCCAATGAAACTTTCTTTCTAGACAATGGAGCAGGAAAAGAGCAACCCAGCAACACAGAATATATTAGATGGCTGATCTATTCTAGCCAGATGCCAAGAAAAACTTCACCCACACCAAAAATGGCAGAGCAGGGAAGTAGCATGGTGACACACATCTGTAATCCCAGCACTCCGGGTGGCTGAGGCAAAAGGATCGGAATTTTTGCCCCACTCTGGGCAATTCAGCAAGTTAGTGAGACCGAAAATAAAAGATAAAGGCCTGGGGATGTAACTCAGTGCAGAGACCCTGGGTTTAATCCCCTGTACCACAAAAAAAGAAAAAAATATGTAGTGGAGTGGGAGGCCTAGGTTTCTGCCCGCTTTGGAAGTTTGTAATGAGATTTCCCCCGTTTCCCTTCCCCCTCAGTGGAGACCATGAGGGAACCTGATGTTCCTTCTCCTTCGGGTCAGGGTGGTGCAGGAGGAGACCTAGCGAAGGAGGACATTCACCACCACCCAGTGGTAAAGGGACCACCCATTCTCAGTAGTGTACGTTCATGAATTGTGCCAGTCTTAGCACAGAACAACCTCGGTTGACCTGGTATTACTAAAGACAGAATAGGTCTACTTTCTGAAATCTATCTTTGTCAAATAATTTATAGAGTTTTCTTTTTATGCTTTTGGTGCCAACCATGCCCCATTAGGCAATGGCATTTCTCTATAGGGATTGGCCAGATCTGCTGTCAATCATCTAGAACGTCATCAATTGGTCAAGTTCCATGGGCGGGAATTAGCTTGAGCCCAGGATGTAAGCGGTCAGGCAGCCGGCTGAAGGTGCCCTGGGCTCAGAGGTTTCAAGGGAACTGGACAAAACCACAGGTTCTGTTGATCCTCTAGTACCAGTGAGGTAAACTGCCAGTCTAAGGTTGTGAGATGGGAGGGTATCCTTCAGGAACTTTCCAAAGATGGGCCAGGTTTTGGGCCACAAGATTCTAAGGGACATTGCATTTTGAGACAAATTGAAGTTATTTTTGTTGTACTGTTTCATCATCTTCAAACTCTTGAAGGTTATAATCTTTACTTACCTGTGATGTGAAGAATTTAGGTAAAAGTATATCAGGATGGTACTTATCTGTAGATAAAACGGAGCAGCAAAATGGCGTTCACAGAAGTACCCTCAGCAGTCATAGCTTTGTGACCTCATTCAGGCCTCCTGTGATCCACAGAAATCACTGGAGGACATGCTAAGTGCTAGTTTTGATTTGGTTTGGTTGTTCTTCGCATTCAAGTTAGTGGGGGTGTAAACGATTGTAATTTTAAAAAAGCATGTCAGACTTCCAATTTAGATCGCTAGTCTGATCAAATGCGTTTTTCTCCCAAAAAAGAAAAAAACAAAGGATAACAGGGAAGGGTGTGATCAGACCAGTGAGAAGTTCTTGAAGATATGGAACAAATAGGAGATAATTAATTGAGAAACTAGAGTCAATGAGTCCATAACTCTGTACAGATATGGGAGAAGGCTGCTGTAACAGTGAATCCTCTGTTTTCTAACAGCCTAAAAGATGTCATACTCAGCTGGATCACACGAAGCAGATGAGGATGGAGCCAACTTAGAAGAAAATGGTGAGTAAATGAACTAGTGAAACTTGTAGTTAAGTCTGAATAATTGTAAAAAGAAAAACCGCAGTAGAAAGAATTGAGATGTGTTATGTTCATGTACCAACTCCCCATGATGAATGTAATCATTATATACTGCAAACGTGTATTAATAATTTTTCTTTCTTTTTTTTTTTTTTTTTTTTGGTCTTTTTGAGACAGTATCTCACTATGCAGTTCAGGCTGGCCTTAGACTCACTTTGTAGCCCAGGCTGGTCTTGATCTTGTAACTATCCACCTGCCTCAGCTTCCTGAGTGCTGGAATTACAGGTGTGTGCCACCTCATCTAGGTTTAATAATTTTTCTAAAAAATAATTACAATAAACTTGAGTAAATTATTAAGATATTATTCCTCAGAACATCAAGTATAATTAAACAATAGCAAGTTGCAAGGTAGAATAAGTTTCCCCAAAGAGAATTGCAATTAGGGAATGACTGGTCAAGAGCACACTTCATTTAGATTGTTGTTGTTTTTCAGTGAGAATGTAGTCCGGTAATATTTTGGGAAAAACTTCAAAATTTGAGTGTTGCTAAGGGAATGTGACAGTCAACAGTCATGCAGAAGATGGAGTCATATATTGACACACCATTTTTTAATAGCCTAGTTTTTATTCTCTACTCTAATTATGTAAGCCATACAATAAAAATAATTAAGGGTATCTTTTTAAAATAGCTTAGCATGTGATTTGTCTATTTTAAAGTCTCTGTACATGTACAGACAATTTTGAGAGTGATGAAGGCCATTGTAATATTATATTTTAACTTTTCACATATATTTATATCTCTCTTTTTTTTTGTCTTTTTGAGACAGGGTCTCACTATGCAGTTCAGGCTGGACTTGAGCTCACTTTGTAGCCCAGACTGGTCTCGAACTCACAAAGATCCTCCTGCCTCAGCCTCCCAAGTGCTGGGATTACAGGTGTATTTATATGTTAAATACGCCTTCTCTTACCTTGTATCTTCATAGATAGCATTTAGTGGCTACACAGTCACATGTCTGGTGACCTGACTGAGTGTAATTTACTTAATTGCCTTTCTTGCTTTTTCTTTTTCTTTCTTTCTTTTTTTCTTTTTCTCTTTCTTTCTTTCTCTTTCTCATTCTCTTTTTCTCTCTTTCTCTCTCTCTTTCTCTCTCTCTTTCTCTTTCTCTCTCCTTTCTTTTTTTCTTGTCTTTTTGAGACAGGGTCACACTATGCAGTTCAGGCTGGCCTTGAACTCACTTTTTAGCTCAGGCCAGCCTGAAACTCAAAGCAATCCCCCTGCCTTAGCCTCGCAAGTCTTGGGATTATGTGTATGCACCACCATGCCCAGAGGTGTTCTTAATTTTTGATTCTGGTTTTCTTCTTTCAAATTTTTAAATTTTGTTGTTCAGTTTTTATAGTACATAATGCTTACCTTCATCATGAGGAGTTGGTACATGTACTTCTTTTAAAATTAACTTTTTGGTATACTTTTGATATACAAAATGATCACATTCATTGAGAATTTGTACCTGTACACAATATATCTTCATTATTCTTTTTCCCCCATTCCCCTCCCTTCAACTCCTTTCCATTGTTATTTACTTTTATTTATTTATTTATTTACTTACTTACTTACTTATTGGTCCTGGGACTCAAACTCAGGACCTTCCACTTGCCAGGCCGGTGCTTCTGCTGCTGAGCTATGCCCCTGGCTCCATCGTTATTTACAAAAGTTTAGTTTCCATTTTTTCCTCTTATTCTCTTTTTCTTTCTTTTCCTTTCCTTCCCTTTCCTCTCCTTCTTCCCTTGTTCAGCTTCCCATTTCCCAGTATCTGTCATCTATTTTGGTCCTTATTTACTCTTTTGGTTTTTCACACAAGAGAAACAATGCAATTTTTAAACATATATGTCTGATTTATTTCACTTAAAAGTATGGTCTTAAGGTCTATCCATTTACCTAAAAATTTTTCAAGTTTATTCTTTCTTTATGGCAGAGTAGTACTCCATTGTGCATAAAAAGCACATTTTCTTTATCCATTCATCAGTTGATGGGCATCTGGGCCGTTTCCAAAATTTATCTATTGCAAATGGTACTGCTATAAACATGGGTGTACATGTATCTCTGTGGTATGGTGCTTTTTAAGTCTTTCAGGAAGATATCAAGAAGGGGAATAGCTGGGTCAAATGGAACCTCCAATTTTAGTTTTTTGAGGAATCTCCACACCAATTTCCACAGTTTGTAGCAGTCTATACTTCCGCCAACAGTGGAGAAAGGTGTTTTTGTTATTTGTCTTTTTGGGACAGGGTCCCACTATGCAGTTCAGGCTGGCCTTGAATTCATTTCATAGCCCAGGCTGGCCTCAAACTTGCAGCTATCCCCCTGACTTAGTCTCTGTATGTGTTGGGATTACAGGCATGCGCCACCATGCCTGGCTCCCAGTCTGTTATAGCTGTTTACTGTAACATGTTTGTAGTTGTAAGGCAATGGAAATAATCAAATGTCTCAAAATAGGGGAAATTAAATTAAATTAAAAATAAAATTTCATTTATTTTTGTCTTTTTGATTTTTTTGTTTTTGTTTTTTTGTCTTTTTCAGATAGGGTCTCACTATGCAGTTCAGGCTGGCCTTAGACTCACTTTGTAGCCCAGGCTGACCTCGAACTCACAATGATCCTCTTGCCTCAGCCTCCCAAGTGCTGGGATTACAGGAGTGCACCACCACACCCAGCTTAGAAAGTAAAATTTTAATACATATAAAAGAATGTATGGCATGTAATTTATGGAGCATAATAAAACATTCACAAACCTATCATTAGCTTGAGAACTAGAACATTACCAGTAGTTTCAAATCTCCCTAAATTCTCTGCCCCGTCTTCCTTAAAATTTGCCCTCACATTTCACATTTCCTCTGAAGAAATTCTCTATTTGAAATCTACCCCTGGTCTGTCTGTCTCTTTCTCTTTCTTTTTTGGCATTACTGGGATTGATCCCAAGGCCTTCATACTAAGCTACACTTCCAGCACCACTTTAAATTTTGAGACAGGATTTTGTAAAGTAACTAAATTGCCTGGGCTGGGTTGGAACATGTGATCCTCCTGCCTCAGCATCCCAGAGTACTGATTACAGGTAGATGCCACCACACCCAGGATATCTTGGATTTTTTTTGCTTTTTTACCACTTTATTCCAACCTGAGCACCTCAATATAAAACTAAACGCTGGTGAACGATATCTTGGATCTTCTGTTTATTATTTCCTTTTTATATTTTAATAGTTTTATTACATTTTCTATCTATAAATTTTTTTGTGTATATTTTATAAAAATGTTATCAAAACAAGGAGAATAAATCCAACGGGAGGGCTGAGGTTGTGATACTAGATTTTGTAGAAACCTAAGGAAGCCTGTTTTGGTTGGTTTTTGTTGTTATTGTTTTTCGTTTTGTTTTGTTTTGGTTTGGTTTTCTTTTGGTCTTTTTGAGATAGGGTCTCACTGTGCAGTTCAGGCTGGCCTTGAACTCACTTTGTAGCCCAGGCTGGTCTCGAACTTGCAATGATTCTCCTGCCTCAGTCTCCCAAGTGCTGGGGTTACAGGCCTGCGCCACCAAGCCAGGCTAAGGAAGCCTGAAGGGGAAGAGGAAATGAATGACAAAGAAACTCAGAACATTTGCTTTAAAGCCTTAGAGCCCCTAGGATTCCTCAGCCCCTCCAGGCTCTAAGAACTAATTCTGCCTATGTAGGGAACTGATGCCACTGAGTCAGAGAGTGAGGCTGTTCATTTTCCTGTTTTGTGACACAGTAGGCAGCGGGGTGTGGATCAGTTAAATAAGAAGCAGAGCCGACTGCCAGGAGCCGCGTGCCACCACACAATGGCTCAGAATCGCCGCTGAACAGGGCTTTGCTGAACTCGCGATGATCCTCCTGCCTCAACCTCCCAAGTGCTGGGATTACAGGCATGTGACACCGCGTCCAGCAAAGTTTGGGTTCTTAATTAAAGATTTCTTTTGAAATCACAGTGAAAAGCTGCTGCCAGGTATACAGGAGGTCACACCGAACCGCTTGGTTCAGATAAGGATTAATCAAATCTGGCCACTGCGCCATGGGTGCGGTACTTTTGAAGCAGTGTCCTTATCACAGTGATGTGTTTTAGATTCACATTTTGTGACTCAAATATGTTATGAAGCTATTCTTTTATCTTGTGTGTGGTAAATCTCTGTTTATATGTAGTTTGGAAAAATTTAATGATACTGTTTTAATGATAGGGTATTATGATATAATGTAAAAAAAATTGGTCCTTTCATAGTACAGAAAGTAATCTATATATGAAGAATCCATAACCCCTTTCATTCTGTGTATAAAATTGCAGTCTAGTGAAATAAACTGTATGCAACAGGCAAAAAAAATGTTAACAAATAGTATATATCCTATGATTTGTTGTTTTCACAGAAAATTATTTGAGACTTATGCTTGTTGCTATAATTACTCATTTTTAAAATTCAGTATAGTATTATTTTTTTTTTTTTTGTCATTTTTGAGAGAGGGTCTCGCTATGTTCTTCAGACTGGCCTTGAGCTCACTTTGTAGCACAGGCTGGTCTTGAACTCTCAAGGATCCCCCTGCCTCAGCCTCCCAAGTGCTGGGATTACACGCCTGCGCCCCCATGCCTGGCCAGTATAGTATTTTTTGTGTGTGATTGTAACATAATTTATTTAGCCATTCTCCTAACAAAGAATATTACCTTGCCTTTTTTTTTTTGTCTTTTTGAGACAGGGTCTCACTATGCAGCGATCCTCCTGCCACAGCCTCCTGAGTGCTGGGATTACAGGCTTATTCCACCAAGCCTGGCTTCCCCTTCCCGTTTGCAAAAGATGTATTTCCATTTCTTACATGTCTGTTGAATGTTTATGTAGTTAGAACAATCAACAGGTTGACAGCATTTAGTTTTCTTTTACCCCCGCTGAGAATGCCTCCTGAGTGCTGGGATTATAGGCATGCGCTACCACGCTGGCTGATACTTATATTAAAGGTGTGCCCAGCAGTCAGGAAGCTGAGGCAGGAGAATTGCCATGAGTTTGAGGCCAGCCTGGTCTACATAATGAGCTCAAGGTCAGCCAAAACTGCATAGGGACACCCTGTCTCAAAAAATAAATAAATAAATAAATAAATAAGGTGGTGCAGACCAGGAATAGAAAAATCCTTAGCATGTTTTAAATTACTTTCTCCTTTTTTCGTATAACAGCTAAACATTTTCCAAATCTCTGTTTTTAGCATTGAGTATATTCAAGTGTAAGGATCAGCAATGTTTTTCTGTAAAGGACAGGACAGAAATGTTTTATTGCATTATCATACAATTTGTCACAACTCTGAACTTGTTTTCTTTCTTTGTTTTAAGCATAAAAGTAGCCACAGAAAATATGTAGACAAATGACTATGACAGTGTTCCCATAAAACTTTGTTTACACCAACAGGCAAATGGCTGAGTTTTGTGTGTGGACCATAGTTTCACAAACTTTGGATTAATTCATTTAGATTCCTGTAATACAGCCCAGTATTATAGTTATATTACCAGGTAAACCCTTGTCTTATTTCCCCTGTTTCATACCCTCCTGGCCTTGGAATTCCCAGTCTCTACAGCTAAGGACCAGCCCAACCTGTAAGTCTACTTCCTAAAGTAGTATGGCTCAAGGCAAGCAGTGTTATCTGTAGCCATGGCTCCAGCAGCAGGTACAGCATGCAATTAAGATTTGGTACTAGCTGAGCATGGTGGGACATGCCTGTAATCCCAACATTCTGAAAGACTTAGGCAGGAAGAATTGTATGTTCAAGGCCAGCCTAAACAACTCAACAACTCAGTAAGACCTAGTCTCAGAATGAAAAGGGCTGCATATGTTGCTCTGTGCAAAACCCCTGGTTTCAATCCCTGTACAAAAAACTGAAATAAAATAAAGAGATTGGGTGCTAAAAGACAGAGACTGCTATACCAGATTTGAGATTAGGATGCTGCCTTGATTTCCCTTCTTAGCTGTCCAGAATCTGGTTAGAACTGAGGCCATCCCCTAATAACCAGTCTCCTCTCACTTTCCTGAATATGCCGTATTCTCTCACTCTCGCAATTTTACTGTGCTCCCTGTCTTCCTTTTTTGTGTGCCCTGCTCCCTTTCATTACCTTGCCTGATAATTTCCACTCTCCCTTTGGCCTTCAGACTGAATCTCTTTCTCTGGAAGTTATTAACTCCCTCCCCTTCCCCTGTTCCACCACACTCCTCTCACCTAGGCTGGGCCAGGAGTCCCTCCTTTGTATTCCCACAGCAGCCTTTGTTAAGGTGGTTTTTTTTTGGTCTTTTTGAAACAAGATCTTATTATGCAGTTCAAGCTAGTCTTGAACTCACTTTGTAGCCCAGGCCGGCCTTGAACTCCCAACGATCCTTTTGCCTCAGCCTTCCAAGTGCCAGGATTATAGGCATGCGCCACCATGCCAGGCTTAAATTTTAATTTTTATTAGTATATATTTGCGGTACATAATGATTACATTCTCATCGTGGGGAGTTGGTACATGCACATAACACCGCTTAATTCTTTTTCTCGTAGCGGCCTTTATTACTCTGTCCTATAATTGTCTGCCTCACCTACTAGGTCAGTTGAGAACTGTATGAGGATAAAGGTTGTCTTTTTTGGTTTTTCTCCGGTACCGGGAACCGAACTCACGATTTTGTGCTTGCCAGGCAGGTGCTTTGCCGCTGAGCTAAATCCCCAGCCCCAAGGTTGTCTTTGTACACTCAGTGAGTGGGTCATAATGGGCCCTCAAGCAGGGTTTGTTCAGTGTTTACCTGGATTTGGCAGGGAGAATAAACTGATTTCTACCTCCTGTGATGATCAGCCCTTGTCTGAGGGTCCAGCCAAGGCATGGACTGATGATACCTGAAGTGTGCTTTGCCTGCTACTTAATGATGATGGCTTGAACTGCATGCAAGCTTGGTCTCCTTTTGGGTGCTATGACTTGGTTCATCTCAATACAGGGGTTATTTGGGTCCCCCTTTTCTTCTGGTGAGTCTTTTCTAAACTTGTCAACTTCTTTTTTTTTTCTGTCATTTTGAGGCAGGGTCTCGCTGTGCAGTTTAGGCTGGTCTTGACTCGCTTTGTAGCCCTGGCTGGTCTTGAACTTGCAGTGATCCTCCTGCCTTAGCCTCTGGAGTGCTGGGATTACAGGTGTGCGCCACCATGCCCAGCCAACTTGTCAACTTCTTGAGGCTATTTTATATCATATCTATTAAACTGTAAGCTGAGAGGTGATATATTTGACAGTGAATACCTGGATTAAAGTCTGTGTGCTTTGTGACTTGGGTGAGAAATTTGACATCCTTTGCTGAGCAATTTTACATCCTTTACATCCTCATCTGCAAAATGGGGATGGTGCCTGACCTATCTCATGTGAGATTATGAGGGTAAACTAAGATTGTGTACGTGCTTTGAAAGACCCTAATTTCAAAAGGAATTTTGCATTACTTCAGTATTGTCTCACAGCATCTAGAACCACGGCTTGCCAAGAGTAGTTCCTCAATACATTTTTGTTGAATGACTAAATTGGAGGACCTCCTTTTTTTTATATACTAGGAATTGAACTCAGGACCTTGTGCTTGCCAGGTAGGCACTTGTGCCACTGAGCTATATCCCTGGCCCTGAATGACTAAATTGAATTGGCAAGAGAAATAATGCTGTTGTTAGGAATAAAGAACATTTAATAGAATTAGGAAAAAATAGATGACTTGGTATTTAAACCTTCCATAGAGTGAGTGATAATTTAGAAGTTGGGCATTTATAGATACTTCTAAATGAGTGATGGTGAACCTTTCAAAGCTTTCTTTCTTTTTGAGACAGGGTCTCCCCATGCAGTTCACGCTGGCCTTGAGCTCACTTTGTAGCCCAGGCTGGCCTCAAACTCTCAGTGATCCTCCTGCTTCAGCCTCCTGAGTGCTGAGATTAAGGCACGCGCCACCACGTCTGGCTAGAGCTTTCAGGGATAACAAGCAACCGGTTGTGGTATGCATGCCATAGGTTCACCACCACTGCTCTAAACCTATGTTCCCAGTGTCGCTTTTTGCTTTGCTTATTATGAAAAATTAAATATCTTTTGCTGGGTGTGGTGGCACATGCCTGTAACCCCAGCATTTGGGAGGCTGAGGCAGGAGGACCATTGCAAGTTTGAGACCAGCCTGGGTTATAAAGTGAGCTCAAGGCCAGCCTGAACTGCATAGCAAGACCCTGTCTCAAAAAGACCAAAAAAAAAAAAAATTAAACATCTTTTTTAAATGCTACATTTCTTTTCACGTGATTTTGTCAGGTGAGATAAACTGTCAGACTTCAGTAGACCCTGACTATGCAGTCATTAGCAGTAGTGTTGGCCCTAAGCAACACTGTCAGGTCAACAACATGTACTCTCAGAAATCTTTCCTTCTCTGTTGGCAGTCTTACCTTCCTCTCCCCTCTCTGCAGTGCCTCTTAGTTTGGTTTACCTCACTTTCCACGACTTCTGTATTAGTGCCCCCCAAGCACTAACCTTAAGGAGAACTAGGACTAGTCCAGTGTTGCCTCACAGCATTTGCATTTGAAGAGGGATTCCATGCAAAGGAGGCAATGTTTAACTGAAGGAGTGAATAGATGATTGTGAAATTTTAGGCATTAAAGGGAGTGTGAGAGCTTGTCAGCCCCCATTCAAATCCCAAGGCACACTTACTTTACCTATAATTTTGGTCTCTAAACCTTGTAAGTGTGTAAAACTCACCCAGCAAACTTCTTCATGCTGATAATTGAAGCCCTCCCTGTACACAGAGCTGCTGATTGAATTGGGCTAGGTTTGGACTGGGGCAAAGATTTTTTTAAAATTCCACAGGTGATTCTATTGTGCAGTCAGAGTCGGGAACAGACATAAACTGTAAATTGGCCTTTTGCTTGTGAGACTAGATCAAAGACTAACCGCTTACTAGTCCAATTATTTAAATACGCATTGGCCAAAAGTTGAATATTTTTATAAGATCGTATGACAGGAAATATAAAAACAACAACTTTATCAAATTTATTCAATACAAGAATCAACTGGTTGAAATGACACCTGCCCGGGCAGCACTTGAGATCCTCAGTATGCGAACAAGTGTGCTGCCCTAGGCACGCGTGGGGTAAACTGTTCAGTGGTTAAAGCAGAGTTGGGGAGGGGACATGGAGGGCCTAGGGGAGTCCCTGAGAAAGTGAACGGAAGGATCAACACAGGCCCGGCAACTCCATAAATGCAAGTGCGTGGCAGTACTAAAAGGATAAGTAATCTGTGGCTGGTCAGGTCCCCTGCTTCCAGACTCCTGGGGAAAATGGCCTGCTCCTGTTAGCCCCTCAGCCAGCTTTCCCATGAGGTACAGGAATGGCAGATCAAAAGCTCTGAGCTCAGGGGCCAAGCTCAAATGGTTGATGTACTATGTCAATCTTAGGTTGGTGAGACCATTTTACACTGAAGATAAAAGGTTTTGTTAAACATGAGATTTGTTTTATGTATTTATATTTTACTTGGCACTTACAGATTCAACATCTGTTATTAAGTTCCTTGCTTTTATAAAGCAAATTCAGGATAGGAAAATGATTCATTCACATCATATAGTTGTCATTGTCTTAGTTACTTTTTTTTCTTTTTTTGGTCTTTTTGAGGCAGAGTTTCACTATGTAGTTCAGGCTGGCCTTGAACTCACTTTGTAGCCTAGGCTGATCTCAAACTCCTATTGATAGTCCTGCCTCAGCCTCCTAAGTGCTGGGGTTACAGGTGTGTGCCACCACGCCCGGCCTTGTCTTAGTTACTTTTCTCATTGCTGAGACAAAATACTGGACACCCAAAGTTAAAAGAGGAAAGGTTTATTTAGCTTACAGTTCGTAGAGGTTTCAGCCTATAATCGGCTGGTTCCAAGGCAGGGTGGATTCACAGAGGAGAATAGAAGGTAACAAAACAAATGAGAGTTTAACAGCATCTTTCTGCCCCTTTTATACTCTATCTAGACTACCAGGATTGGAACAGTGCCAAACCAGTCAGTGGACCAATTTAGTAATCACACACCCTTAATCCCATGAATCAAGTAATGAATCAGTCACTCACTCTAGATCATCCACCTCTGAAAAAGCTCCACCTGTGGTCACATAGGCTTTGGAGGGATATCTAAACAAAAGCCATAACAGTCTTTTTGTGTTGTTGTTGTTGCTTTTTGCAGTTCAGGCTGGCCTTGAATTCATTGTGTAGCCCAGGCTGGCCTTGAACTCACAGAGATCCTCCTGCTTCAGCCCCCTGAGTGGTAGGATTATAGGTGTGCACCACCACACTGGGCTGTTGGGGTCATTTTTGCTTGAGCTTCATTTCCTCAGCCATCCCATAGCAGCCCCCTGCTGTGGATAGCATAACAAAACTCTTATTATGATAAAGTTATTTTTATTTTAAAGAGCAAAACAATCAAAACAATAGGAGGGTAACAATGACTAATACATTGCATATTGTTATCTTTAAATTAGTCGGAGCACAAGATATTGCCATTTAATTGTCCAAACAATATTACCAGAAACCTTTGTTTTCAATGAACTAAGAGAAATTAGTAGTATAACTACCTCAACTACCATATATATATTATATATAATTTTTTTTTGCTTTTCCCTTCCTGCTTTTATCCAGTTCCCCATCCCAGTTTTTCTTTCTTTTTGAAGAATCTCAGCATGACTTGGTTTGCCTTTTTCATATTTCCATGCTTCAGAGATGGTTCTTCAAAAAAGTAGACTGACAAAGGGGGTTATTGGGGGCAGTGCAAATGATCAAAGTATGTTATGTGCATGTATGAATCTGCCAAAATGAAATCCATTAATCTATATAACCAATAAAAAAGGGAAAAAGTGGGTTGAGAAAATAGACCACTTTTTACCCAGCTGTTCCTTTCCTTACTTGTGCTAGGCAAGCACTCTACCAGTGAGCTACATCCTTGAGCCTTTTTATATTTTTATTTTGAAACAAGGTCTCAAATTGTTGAGGCTGGCCTCAAACTTGTGATCCTCCTGATCCTCCTGCCTCATTTTCCAGAGAAGCTGGGATTACAGGTGTGTGTCACCTCACCCCACTTACTTTTTATTGACACAATCTTTTTTCCTTTTAATTTGTCTCAACACCCTTCATGATCAGTCCCTTTCTTCCCAACATGAGTTGCTGTTCTAGTAAAGCACTCCCCTCACTGATAGAGGTATTCAGGTACATATGTTGTTGAAACACTTTGGAAAGCCATGAGAGACCTCAGTCATTTTTTTTTTTTTTTTTTTTTTTGTCTTTTTGAGCCAGGGTCTCGCTATGCAGTTGAGGCTGGCCTTAAACTCACTTTGTAGCCCAGGCTGGCCTCCAACTCACAAGGATCCTCCTGCCTCAGCCTCCCAAGTGCCGAGATTACAGGTGTGCACCACCATGCCCAGTTTGACACAATCTTATACAATGCTTGCTTCAGAAGTATATTGGGAAGTCTCCTAAGCAAGTAGTCTCTGTATGTGTATGTGTGTTGGGATGGTGGTACTCAAGAACCCAGGGCCTTTGCACTGAATTACATCCCCAGCCCTTTTATTTTATGCTTCTTTTTTTTTGGTCTTTTTGAGACAGGGTCTCACTGTGCAGTTCAGGCTGGCCTTGAGCTCACTTTGTAGCCCAGGCTGGTCTCGAACTTGCAACAATCCTCCTGCCTCAGCCTCCAGAGTGCTGGGATTATAGGCGTGCGCCACCACACTAGGCCTTTTTATGCTTCATTTTGAGACAGGGTCTTACTAAATTGCTAAATTTCCCAGCCTGGGCTAAAATTTATGATCTTTCTGTCTCAGCCTCACAGAGAGCTGCAATTATAAATTATTCTCTCCTGTTTTTAAGGAAAATCCCACTCAGTGGGTAACAAGGCTTCCAGGGAAGCTATACTGTAGCAATCCTCTTCTATGAGATATCTGGAGAAGACCATGTGGAATCTCAGTGATCAAACAAGGGAAAACAGGGTACACTCTGCCTTTGTAAGGAAATTCCTACATAAATAGGGTAATAGACATTAGGAAAACCAGTCCTCATGTGTATTTCTTCATTCATGCCTATATTTTCCTTTATAAATAGCTTGGATAACAACAAGCCAATAATAACTACACCTCATCTGGCAAGTAAAGTTTAATTAATGTGTCTAAAGTATGAATGGGACTCACAAGATAAAAGATTCTATATATGGAATATGTATTAAGTGACTGATCTAGTTTAGTCTGATGATGGCTATAATTGTATGGTGTTCTGCATTACACATCTTGATTATTGTGGGTTCAGTGAATTCAACCTTGAAAAATATTTTTTAATGTTGAGAATGTGTTTAACTCTGGTTGCCAAATGTTTGGGTGTATAGAATAAATGCTTATGATTTAGCCATCCCCAAGTAGTTGGTAGTCTCTGTCTCTCTCTGTCTCTCTCTGTCTCTCTCTGTCTCTGTCTCTCTCTGTCTTTCTCTCTCTCTCTCTCTCTGTCTCTCTCTCTCTCTCTCTCACACACACACACACACACACACACACACACACACACGGTTGAACCCAGGCCCTTCTCGTGTAGGACATTCTTATTTCCCCAGCCCCTCCTTGCCTTTTTGAAGCACAGTCTCACCAAGTTGCCCAGATTGGGCTCAAAATTGTAACCTGCCCCTGGTTCAGTCTCCCAGAGTGCTGGGACTACAGGGTGTGCCACCATGCCTGGCCCAATTAGTTGATTCTTCAGAAGACAACGTGGGAGGTTTTTCTTCTTTTAAATTGATACGAAGATTCAAGTAGAAATACACATACACACATACAAGAAGAAAAAGTTCTGGTTCTCACACATACAGTAATATGTAAGTTGCTTTTTGCCACAAACTGTGCACGTTAAAAAGGTCATTAAGATTCTATATTCAAACCCTTCCATGAAACTGAAAAGGAAGGAGCACTGCCAAACACATTCCTTGGAGCTGGCATTATCTCCATACCCAGACTGGAAAGGACTCAACAGAAAAAGAAAACTACAGGTCGATTTTTTAAACAGATATGGACACAAAGATTCTCAGCCAGCCATGTGTGGTGGTGCATACCGCAATCTCAGTACTCAGGAAGCTGAAGCAGGAGGACTGCTGCAAGTTTGAGGCAAGCCTGAAGTATATAGTGAGACTCTAAAAAATCTCACCAAAATGAAAACAAAACAAGAGTAAATTGATAAATGTACTGGGTATACTTAATAAATGCTTATAAATATTCTTGAGTGTATAGAATAAATGCTTATATTTTAGCTATCCCCAAGTAGTTGATAGTCATACACACACATATGCATGCATGCACGCAGAAGTAAAGATTAAAAAACATCACATGATCATCTCAATAGATGTGGAAACAGTCTTTGACAAAATCCAGCATGCATTCATGATAAAAAAAAAAATGCTAAAGAAAAATAGGCATAAAAGGACCTTACTGCAAACTGATGAAAGTCATTTATGAAAAAAACACTGCCAGCTTGATACTAAATGGGGAAAAACTGAAGCATTCTGTCTAAAATAAGGAACAAAGCTAGGCGTGATACACATGCCTGTAATCCCAGCACTCAGGAGACTGAGGCAGGAGGATTGCCAGGGAGTTTGAAGCCAGCCTGGGCTACATAATGAGTTCAAGGATCAGCCTGGACTACACAGTGAGACTTGTCTCAAAAAGCCATAAAATAAGGAACAATACAAGAATGTCCACTTTCACCATTCCTGTTCAATACAGGCCTTGAATCTTTAGCAAGACCAATCACACAAGAGACAAAAACAAAAGGGATTCAAATAGGAAAGGAAGAAGTCAAACTATCCTATTTGCAGATGACATGATCCTTTACATAGAAAATCCAAAAAACTTCGTCAAAAGACTCTTTGAGCTAATAAATTCAGCAAAGTGATAGGAAAAAATCAAACACCCAATAATATAAACACAAAATCAATACTCAGTAGTACAATAATGTTGCTATATACCAATGATGAAGCCGACAAGAAAGAAATTGGGAAAATAATCCCATTCATAGTAGTTTAAAAAATTAAATACTGAGTAGTTAAACTAACCATGAAAGTAAGGCCTCTATAACAAAGATTACAGTGCTTTGAAAAAGACTGAAGAGGACATTTGAAAATGGAAAGACACCATATTATCAAAAATGATATGTAGATTTAGTTCACTTCCCAATCAGAATACAAACAACATTTTCACAGAACTATAAAAAAATTCTAAATTTTATATGGAACCAGAAGAGACCCAGAATTGCCAAAGCAACCCTGAGCAATAAGAGCAAATCAAACGCAGTATTATTTCAAATTATACTGCAAAGCTACAGTGATAAATACAGCATGATATTGGCACAAAAACATGCACATTGACCAATGAAATAGAAAAGAGGATGCAGAAAACCCCTAGCACCTTCAGCCAGCTGATTTTCAACAAAAGGACCAATAAAATAATATATGCTCTTTAAACATGGTTCAGAGCAAACTGGTTATCCATGTGTAGAAGAATGACTCTAGATGCATATCTCTTATCCTATACTAAAACCAAATCAAAATGGAGGAAAGATCTAGATCTAAAAACAGAAACACAATCTGCTGGAAGATAAAATAGGTAACACTCTTGAAGATAGGCATAGGCAAGGACTTCCTGAGCAAAATCCCATTTGCATAATATTTAATATGAAAAATCAAGAAATAGGATTATATTCAATTAAAAAGATTCTGCACAGCAAAGGAAACAATGAATAGAGTGGAAAGACAACCTACAGAATGGGAAAAAATTTGTCAGCTACACCTCAGAGAAAGGACTAATATCTAGAATATATCAAGAAGACAAAATATTAGCACTCCCACAAATAAAAGACAAAATAAAAAAATAGGCAATTAAAATGAATAGACACTATAAGAAGAAGTTCATGTGGCCAATAACTACATGAAAAAATGTTCAGCATCTCTGGCCATTAGAGAAATGCAAATCAAAACAACACATCTTACTCTGGTAAAAACGGCCCTTATCTTATTTTTAATTTTTTTGTTCTTTTTGAGACAAGGTTTCACTATGCAGTTCAGGCTGGTGTTGAACTCACTTTGTAGCCCAGGCTGTCCTCGAACTCACAGTGATCCTCCTGCTTCAGCTTCCTGGGTGCTGGGATTACAGATGTGCACCACCACGCCCGGCTTTTATTTTAATTTTTCTTTGGTGTTTATGAGACAGGGTTTCACTATGTAGTGCAGGCTGGCCTTGAATTTGCTTATATAGCCTAGGCTGGTCTCAAACTCAAGGAAGATAGATAGATAGATAGATAGATAGATAGATAGATAGATAGATATAGATAGATATATCTATATATATGGTAAATTGACTCATTTGTAGGAAAATGGATTTTTTTTTTAGTCAAGATCTTGCTACCTAGTTCAGGTTGGTTTTGAAGTCATTGTATACCTCTGGCTGACCTCAAACTTGCAGCAATCATCCTGCCCAAGCCTACCTGACATTACAAGCATGTGCCACTGTGCTCCACTGTGGATGGATCTTGAGACCATAATGCTGATGAAGTAAATCACACATAGAATTTTTTTGAGACAGGGTCTCACTACGTAGTTCAGACTGATCTTGAACTCACTGTGTAGCCTGGATTGGCCTAGACCTCAAGGCGATCCTCCTGGCTCAGTCTCCCAAATGCTGGGATTACAGGTGTGCACCACCAAACTTAGCAGACATAGAATTTTAAATATTGTATGGTTTCTCTAGTACATGAAATGTAATATATAAATAAGGAACAAAATGAGAGAGAGACAGTGTGTGTGTGTGCTGGTGCACGTGTGCACACGCACATGCAGGAAACAAGGAAGTAGACTGTGGAGATGGCAAGAAGGCCTGGGGAAGGCAGGCGAGGAGAGGGAAAGGGGGATGGGGAGTAAAAATGAAGGCGATGCAATTCCCTAAGTGGAATGTAAATACTATCACAAACATATACTAATAAAAATTATTTATTTGTATTAAGATGTGCAAAAAATGTGAAGATTGATCTTGCATAAAATAAAATGAAGCTGTAAAATGTCAAAAGGAAGATAATTATTAATCACTTAAGGAAAAAAAGAAAAAGTTATTTTTCTCCAAAACTCACATAAAGTATTTCACGGAGAATTTAAATAGTAAATCACACTACTGGGTCATTCAAAGTGAACTCAAGAGCCAAAGGATCTGAACTTACAGAACTCAGATGTAACTCAGATGACTGAAAAGCCTAGACCTAGACACCCATGGCATATTAGGGGTTATTTCTAGAATGTAATCAAATATGAACAGGCATCAGCTATCCTTTAGTTCAGTATAAAAGTTTATCTTTGTATTCCATAAGCAGCTTTCTCTTATCTTTATGTCCATTCCCGTTCAGTTGCAGTAATATTCGTAAATTTACAAACAGGTAGCACTTCAAAGCACTGTTCTAAGGAATGTAACTGTATGAACTAAGATAACCTTGGTCAGTACCTCCTGAAAATTAGCCAGTTCATCGTCCTTTATAGAGACGCAGCATTACTTAATTTTCATTCAATGAAACATTCTATATGTTTTTACTCTTACACAGTTGTTCAGCATTGTGTGAACTGAGAGATGTAAGAAAGAAAGAAAAGAAAGAAAGAAGAAAGAAGAAAAAGAAAGAAAGAAGGAAAGACAGAGAGGGAAAGGAAAGGAAAGGAGAGGAAAGGAAAGGAAAGGAAAGGAAAGGAAAGGAAAGGAAAGGAAAGGAAAGGAAAGGAAAGGAAAGGAAAGGAAAGGAAAGGAAGAAAAGAAAGAAAGAGGGAGGGAGGAAGGAAGGAAGGAAGGAAGGAAGGAAGGAAGGAAGGAAGGAAGGAAGGAAGGAAAGAAGGAAGGAAGGATTAATGTTTTAGGACATCTTCCCTGGCCTCGAGAGCTTACTACCTCATTTTGGACACCAAGACTTACATGGTATATTCAAAACAGATACCAGTGCTTCCATCTGTCCACTTTCAGGCTTCTGTTTTTTCTTTTTCCTGGGTCCTAAGTTCTATTAGAGTTCTATATGAGTAGACTGTCATCAAACAGCACAAAGATAGTGGCCAATAATGCCCAAAAACTTCCCAGAAAGATTTGCATTTCTAGCCAAGGGCTCTTGTTTTTAATTTAATTTTTGTTATACAAGGTCTCACTATGTAGTTCAGGTTGGCATTAAACTCACTACATGGCCCAGGCTGGCCTTGAAAGTTTGCAGTGATCCTCTTGCCTCCTGAGTGCTGGTATTATAGGCGTGAACCACCGTGCCCCGCTCTCCAAGGACATTTTAAGAAAAAAAGTGGGTCTTTTTAAACAAAGTTAGAAAGGTTTCCAAGGATCTATTTACCTACCACGACCTATACCACACAAGCTGCTTTTATCCCCAGGTCTGTCATTTCCCTCATGAAATCTTAGCTTGTTGGTCTTACTGCCATCTACCATCCTACAAGGCAGTTCTCAGTTTTGGCTTGGTATGCCGGGCACTTTTGGGCCTCATCTTCTTTCTTCCCAAATAGACATACGACTTTCTAGCCTCACTGCACTCTATGGTTCCATATACAGGCCAAGCCCTTTATCAATTCCTTGCTCTGCCTTTGTCACCACTGCCCAGAATGTACCCTCTAACCGCTTGCCTTTTTGGATAACTGTGACTTTGAGCCCTGGCATAAAAATCATCTTTGTGCCTGGCATGGGGTGGTTCACTCCTGTAATCATAGCACTCAGGAGGCAGAGTCAGGAGGATTGCTGCGAATTTGAGGACAGCTTGGGCTACATAGTGAGTTGAAGGCCAGCTGAACTACATGGTAAGACCCTGCCTCAACACCTGCAAAAGAAAAACAAAAAAATATCATCTTTGTGATTCTTCTATACTATTTCAGTACTAGGAATTTAGCCTAGGGCCTTTGCACTAAGCTACATTCTTATATATGCTTTTTTGAGACAGGGTCTTGCTAAGTAGTTCAGGCTGGCCTTTTAGCTCATTGTGTAGCCTAGGCTGGCCTTGCACTTAGGGATCCTCCTGCCTCAGCCTCCCAAGGGCTGGGATTACAGCGGTGCACCACAGTGCCCAGCTTATTTTTATGGTTTTGAGACAGGATCTCCCTAAGTTGGTAAATTGGTCAAACCAAACTGGACCTTGCAATCCTCCTGCCCCAGCCTCCCAGAGTGCTGGGATTGTACTCAGAGTTTAATGCAGAGCCTTCTACTGAGCTGCATCCCCAGCCCTGTTCTTTCTTTCTTTCTTTCTTTCTTTCTTTCTTTCTTTCTTTCTTTCTTTCTTTCTTTCTCTCTTTTTTTTTTTCTTGGTCGTTTTTGAGACAGGGTCTCACTGTACAGTCCAGGCTGGCCTTGAACTCACTTTGTAGCCCTGGCTGGCCTCAACTATTTTCATAGTTTCAAAAAAATTTTTGAGAAAGGGTCTTGTTAAATTTCCCAGACTGGGCTCCAATTTGTGATCCTTCTGCCTCAGCCTTGCAGAATGATGGCATTACAGGAATGTGTCACCAAAGCCAGTCTCTGGAATTTTTCTTTTCTTTTTTACTGGTCTCTGGAATTTTTCTTTTTTTTACTTATTTTTAAAAATTTTACATTTCTTTGAGATAGGATCTCACTATGTTGTTCATGCTGCCTTGAACTCATTATGTAGCCCAAGCTGGCCTCCAACTCAAGGCAGTCCCCCTGCCTCAGCCTCCTGAGTGCTGGCTGGAATTAGAGGCCTGAACCACCTTTAGGGGAGGTCTTGTTTTGCCTTTTCCCACAGCACTTTGTACATGTGTTAGATGTTGCAGAAGTTAGTTTTCACACTATATTCCCTCACTGGCTTCTAAAGGCAGGGACCTGACACAGTTTCTGGCATATAAACTGTTTGGGTACATGCTTTTGAAAAATTTTTATTTTTATTAATACATGCCTGCAGTATATAATGATTACATTCCTCTGGGCAGTTGGTATATGTACATCACACATCTTAATTCTTTTTTCTCCCCCCTTCATCTCTTAGCCCCCTCCCTTTTTTTTTTTTTTTTTGGTGGGTTTTTTTTTCTTTCCCTTTTTGAGACAGGGTCTCACTATGCAGTTCAGGCTGGCCTTGAACTCACTTTGTAGTCCAGGCTGTCCTCAAACTCACAGCGATCCTCCTGCCACAGCCTCCTGAGTGCTGGGATTACAGGCTTATTCCACCAAGCCCGGCTTCCCCTTCCCATTTGCAAAAGATGTATTTCCGTTTCTTACATGTCTGTTGAATGTTTATGTAGTTAGAACAATCAACAGGTTGACAGCATTTAGTTTTCTTTTACCCCCGCTGAGAATGCCAGAGGATTAAGTAAAAACTCCCAGCAGGGAATTTACAAGGTTTATTGTTGCTAATTTAGCCAAATAGCTAGTTTTTTTTTTTTTTTTCTTATTAGTAATCAAATGCAAAACTTGGGCTCTTGGAACACAATGGTAGAAAACATTGACTTTTTCCAGTAGTTTTCCTAAAATGTCTCCTTTGGGACAGTATATAGAGATTTTGTAAAAGAAGGAAGTGGGTTTTAGCTTTATTTGGTTCACAAATTCCTGAGTTAATTGGCCAGTGGGTGGGGGTAGAGGGAGGGTAGTCCTGGGACAGGTGCTGGGGGCTGCTTCTTGGCCTTAGACCAGCCATCTTAGAAACTACTCCTGGGTAGGAAAGTAAAAGGATTTTCAGCTGTTAATACTGAGAAAGGTTCCTGAATTCAGGCCCTATTTAGTATTGGGTCTGTAGTGTTCCTGACGTAAAGGAGAAACAATTAGTTGCTCCAAAGAATCAAAAACTTTTTTTACTGTCTAAGCTCTTTTTCTTCTCTTTTTTTATCTTAACTCTTTGACACTGCCCTCTGGCAACAGGCATAATGGCATGACGTTGTCCTCTATTTCGGGGGGTTACTCCCGCCGCCTTGAAAGCTCTCTTTATTCTTTTATCTCTTTCAAAGTTTCCATTCCCCTGTTCCCTTACTTTTTACTCCCTCCTCCCCTCCCTTCCTCTCGCGTCTCTTTTCCCAGCTAGCTCATCCCGCCTCTCGCTGTCACCGCCTTCCCTCCCCTGTAGGCTTCTTGGCACTCCTCCCATCCCCAACCCAGGCCTCCTGCCCGGCTTAAATCCAGAAAGGTCCAATCAGGAGCTCCGAAGGTGTCTCGAAGGTCCGCCCCCTTCCCTTTCACTTCTCTGCCCCCCTTCTTCCCTCCCCCACTCCCGCACCCCCCCCCCACTCAAGTCTTGCGGACCAGGGGGCTTCGGGATCTGGGCACTATGAAAAGTGTCTGCCCAGTCACTTCCGGTAAGGGCATTGCGGCGCGGACCTCCCCGCGGGACCGTTAAGGAAGGGGTGGGAACTACCGCTGGGCCGGGGGCAGAGGGTGCTGCAAGGGAAGGGAAGACGGAGCAAGACCGGGAGCTGACAAACGTGAGCTTAGGGGTGCTTCAGCAGTCTCCTTCCCGCCGCGCCACCGTGAGCCAGCTCCCCCGCCCCTCGGGGGGCTGCGGTCCTTCTCTCCACCCCCCACTGCGAGAGACACCGCCCCTCCCTCGGCGCCGCGTGACCGGAAGTGGCGCCATCTTTAGCCTCTTGTGCTATTGACAATAACAAGACCTGGTTCTCTCCCCCTCCCCCTTCTCTCAACCACAGCACACCCCCCTCCCATAGAGAGGGAGAAAAGGAGGAGGAGCTGCAGCCTCGCAGACTGAGTCGCTCCTGCAGAAAGGGGGGAGAGAGATCGAAAAGCTGGGGAGGGGGGACGGCAGGACCGGTTACCTGTCTGCCTCCTCATTCGCTCTCCCCCCTCGTTCTGCTCACTTCTGGTGTCAGCCTATCCGCCTTCCCAACCTTCCCATTCCCCGCTGTGTGCTCCTGCTTCACTTTCCTTCTCGTCCTCTGTTTCTCCTCTCTTCTTTCTTCCCTTCCCCCTCTAGCATTGCCACTTTCTCTCCTACACTCACGCAGGCATATGAACGTAGGGTTTTGATGCTCCTCTGCCTGCTGACCCCGCTATTTTCATGTTTCCAACAGGTTTTTCTTCCCCCAATCCCTCAGCTGCTGCTGCTGCTCAGGAGGTCAGATCTGCCACTGATGGTAATACCAGCACCACTCCGCCCACCTCTGCCAAGAAGAGAAAGTTAAACAGCAGCAGCAGCAGCGGCAGTAACAGTAGTAACGAGAGAGAAGACTTTGATTCCACCTCTTCCACCTCTTCCACTCCTCCTTCACAACCCAGGGATTCGGCTTCCCCTTCAACCTCGACCTTCTGCCTGGGGGTTCCCGTGGCTGCTTCCAGCCACGTACCAATACAGAAGAAGCTACGTTTTGAAGACACCCTGGAGTTTGTAGGGTTTGATGCGAAGATGGCTGAGGAATCCTCTTCCTCCTCCTCCTCATCACCAACTGCTGCAACATCTCAGCAGCAACAACTTAAAAACAAGAGTATATTAATCTCTTCTGTGGCTTCCGTACATCATGCAAACGGCCTAGCCAAATCTTCTACCACCGCCTCTAGCTTTGCTAACAGCAAGCCTGGCTCCGCTAAGAAGTTAGTGATCAAGAACTTTAAAGGTAACCAAGGCCATAATCCATAATCAACTACTAAGGATTTGACACTTGAGCGGTCACGTGCTCTGTTTCTGTTAATACATTAAACAGTGTAGAGGTGGCCTAATGTTTTATGCATAATCAGTGAGGTGGAGGGGAGGTCCTTTTTTGGTGGAGGGTTCATTTTCCGGGTAGTGGTGAGTATCCTTGTGCTGAAGCATATACGGGTGTTTCTGTGCAGTATTTTTAAGTCTCTACCTGTGTTACCTGTCTGTCATTCCTTATAACATTGACAGTATATGGTATGATCGATCTGGGTTTTACAGGTTAGAAATTTGTATTCCAAAGAGGTTTATTTATTTCAGGTGCCTAATGAACCTTGGCACTACTGAGATTTTACTTTTCTGCTTCACTAGGCCACATCTCCAGTCTCTAGAGATGAAGGCAGCACTGGTGATCTTAAGCTCTAATAAAATTTAGAAATAGTTTCATAATGTTGAGTGTTATAGTCATGAAACACTTGGAGAAAAATATTTAGGGTCTCTGCATTTCTTTCCAGTAGCTACAGTTTGGAAATGAAAAAATATTGTGTACACACAGAGGTACCACTAGTCTAAGGATACAATTACTACATTTTTCATTACCAAAATGGGTTTTAGAATATTGATCTATAGCTCTTAGGAAAATTTTCTTGTGTGTGAGTTATGTGTTGCTTGTTTAAGTTACAGTGTTATGGGTGCAAAAATAAAAATCATTTAAAAATGTATTTGAGCAAAATTATTATCTGTTGAATGTGTTTCTATTTTTATGACTTTTTCACCCATAACTGGCCAGTAGTAGATGCTAAAGTGTTTATTAAATGAAGAAGTAAATGAATGAGCTAAAGTAACATTTATTGTATAAGTGCATTGTTGCTAAATATTAGTTCAAAAAATATTTTGTCTATACTGCAACTTTAGTGTAGAAATAAGGAATATGAACAATTTTGTATCAAGCACAAGTTATCACACTGTTTTTGTCTATTTTTAACACTTTATATCACTCTCATCAGGTTTTTGAAAGAGTTGTGTTCTTTCTGGTATAATAGTAGAGCTTTCTAAAGTGAATATGAAAAAAATAAAGTGAATATGAATTGTAATTGACTAATGTGTTCATTATTTCACTTATAGATATATTGACTTAATAGCCAAAAATTTGGAGATGGGCTATAATCCTAATTGGACTTGCAAACTGATTTCCAGTATTTTGTTTACTTTTCTGTCCTTCCTAGAGTAAAAACACATTCTCAAGGCATTCGGATGCTTTCATTTTCATTTATAAAAATCACTTTTGTTGCTGGCCAGTGAAGTTTAAAGCTAGATTAAGAGGCTTCTTTTCATTCTGAAAATTTTGCCTGGGTTTTGCAGTCATTTGGATGTTTTAATTTTTAAAAATTTCATTCTGCTTAGAAACATAGTTTAAAACCTGAATTAAGATATTTCTCTCCATTTCTGTAGATGCTGCATAAATTTGGGGGTTAAAGAGACCTGGATTAGAATCCCAGTTTTGCCTTTCACTAGCGAAGTGACCTTGGACAAGATTCCTGAGTTTTAACCTCAGTTTCCTCAGTTGTAAAATAGGAATAGTAATACCCTAGGGCATTGTTGAGAAGATTAAGAAGTTTGTAGAATACCTTCCCATAGTAGACTCTCAGTATTTTAAATCTCGGATACAAGATTCATGTCAGCTTTGGTTTTATGTATGATAGGACAAGAGCAGAATTGTTATGTGTGTCATGCTTGAATTATTACTTTTTGAGGCAATACAGTCAATAGGGGATTTAAAAAAACCTCACCTTCAGTTTTAATAGATGAGTCCATATGACTTGAACAGTATTCTTCTGTTTTCAGTTTTATTCATATTGAGTTTAAATATAGTAGTCACATTAATATTTGGACATAGTAGTTATATCACAATCATCCTAAAAATAGCAGTGCTGTTCTGTTTTATGGGTCTTTGTTTACTATTTCCTACCTATTATTCTAACCCCACTCTTTCACATGTGATCTAGATAAGCCTAAATTACCAGAAAACTACACAGATGAAACATGGCAGAAACTAAAAGAAGCAGTGGAAGCTATTCAGAATAGTACTTCAATTAAGTACAATTTAGAAGAGCTCTACCAGGTATGTATTAGTGTGGATAACCAGATTTGAGTCACCATACATAAATTGTGGTGGGATGCATATGGTTTTTACTTGCTGAAATGAGTCCTTAAGTACATTCTGGTTTCCATCTAATTATACTTTCTTCATTGATCAGTGCACTCTTTTATAATCAGACCACATACTCTCACATAAACTATGGTTACAAATTGGACTCTTCTTATAAGAATTCAGTTATATGCCTTGGTGTAATAAGGTTTTATCTTCAATGAAATCCCGTAGCATAGATCCTAAAGATAATTTATTGTGACCTGTCGTTCTATGTTGACAGTTGTTTTTTATTGTGACAATTCTTTATTTATTTATTTTTGGCTTTTTGAGACAGGGTCTCGCTATGCAGTTCAGGCTGGGCTTGAGCTCACTTTGTAGCCCAGGCTGGTCCAGAACTAGCAATGATCCTCCTGCCTCAGCCTCCCAAGTGCTGGGATTACAGGTGTGCCCCACCATACCCAGCTTGTGACAATTCTTGCTTTGTTGTGTTACCTACCTATGGGAAAGGCCTCAAGACATGCATGTATTCTTCATATTTTTTATTATGCTACGTCCTTATTAGTAGCTTTTTGCCATTGTTTTCTTTGCTTTTGATGTTTATTCTATCTGCTGGTCACCATAAAGCACACCTTAGCCTAGAAATGAGCAGCAAGTGATAGCCCAGCAACTTAGTATGAGGTTCAGATTGATTGCTTTTGCAACAAATTGGTCTGTACTTGAAATGGTTAACTTAAATATGTCAAGCAATTGACCCTACTGATTTATACATGTTGCTACCATGAGAGTTTGACCTACTATGTTTTGACACAACCAATTGAAGCAGTCATTTTCTGTTATTGCATTAGCAGTTTGCTGTTAAAAATACTTTTGATGACTATCTTGTAAAAAATTATGTTGGTTCAGTGTGTAAGTATTTCAGTTTTCGTATTTTAGTTGCAGATGTAGTATTGTGACAAATGAACTCTGGATTAGATTTGGGATCTAATTTTGACTGCTGTTACTTTTGTGATTTTTAGGCAAGGTACTAAACCGTTTGTTTCCTCCTCTCTAAAATAGGGGAAATAATTGCTACTGTATGTACCTTTCAGGGTTGTTTATAAGAATCAAATAAGTTGTTTGTGAAAAAAAAAAAAAACAGCTTGATGAAGCACTATGATATATAAATGTAATATGATAGCATTAGTCGAAGTTTTTCATAAGGCACAGTATAGTTTTTTCGCTTGGAATATATCAGTTGAGATCACCATTTTGTATTGCAATGAGAATTAAGTGAGTCACTGCCTGCAAAACACTTAGAACAGTGCTCAACAGGTAGTAGTGCTCTGTAATTGTCAACTGGTAGCAGTGATGCTGAGCTATTAGGTAAGGATAAGTGCACCTCATTGGCTCCTTTAGTATGTTACATGTGCAGCTCCTGAGTTGCGCAATAGTAAAAGTAGAATTGTGGTCTAGAGTTGGAAAGGCCTTCAGAGATCATGTGGTAGTATCTTTTCTTCATGTAGTGTGTGTGAGCACCTGCAAAGCAGAGTCATCTCTGTTACTTCACTTAAACATTCCAGAAACTCTTTCTGAGTAGATTCGTAGTAATTATCCATACTTTATTGATGAGGAGACTGAGTCTCAGCGAAGCCAAATAACCTGCCCAGAGTTACATTGGCAGAACGTGGGGAGGCAAACTCAAATGCTCAATTCCTATTGTTGTTTTTCCCTCCAGTACCACCTTACCAATAACACGACATTTTATATACTACTGTTGTGTTTGAAGCAATTAAATGGTTTTACTTCAGGAAAAGAAATCTTCATGTGTGTATATATGTGGTGGTTGTTTAGATGTGCTGTTATATAACCTTTTTAGTTTCAGTAGCATGTTACTTTATATTTTTCATATTTATAACATGTTGGTTACAGTTATTAATGAACCCTCTTTACTTTGAATATTTTTCCTGAGAGTTTGATTTGAAAATACTTTCCTTGATGAATTGATTCTAGTAAATCATTTTTTCCTAGTAAATCTTTTTGCATCAAGAGCTTATGGCTTTTTGTTTTTACTTTCATATACTTCAGAAATTTTACTTGTGTTTATTTAGTTGTGTTTCTTTAGCCTAGTTACAATTGTTACAACTGCACTGTTTGCATTTTTTGTAGTACCATCCTGCTTCTGCCATAACACATTCAAAAGCATTTGTTTCTGTTTGTTTGTTTTGGTTTTTGGAGGCAGGGTTTCCACTGTGCAGTTCACGCTGGCCTTGAACTCACTATGTAGTCCAGCCTGGCCTCCAACTCTCAGTAATCCTCCTGCCTCAGCCTCCTGAGTACTACTATAATAGGCGTGCGCCACCATGCCTGGCTTTTGTTGTTTTTTTTACCAGAATTTTATGAATGCTGCTTTGTCTTTTTTTTTTTTTTTAAGCCAGGGTCTTCCTATATAGTTCAGGCTGGCCTTGAACTCACTATGTAACCCAGGCTGGCCTGGAACTTGCAGCAGTCCTCCTGCTTCAGCCTCCCCAGTGCTGTGCTGGGATTACAGGTGTGGGCCACCATGCCCAGCTATAAATGCTGCTTTGGATTGTTCTCAGATTATCTTGAGATGTTCAAGTTCAAAAAGGAAGATAAAGAGGTGAAGTTATTTCATAATGCAGGTACTTGTTTTTTGATTCATTCAAATATAATTAAAAAGTGCTCTCCTAAAATTGAATGATAGAGAAAATATGTAGTTACACAAAAGCTCTCCAAACCCTACGGCACTCTTTCCCTGAGGTAAATACTTGCTGGCATATCTTTATTCATAACTTTTCCGCATGAAAAACCATTTTGTGTTTTGACTTTAAAGCTTAAATATGGAAGTCTCTGGGGTTGGTTGTATGTACTGCCTATTAAATTTTGGTTTCTAAAAAAGAAATTGCTGTTCAGAGTGCACTTACAGTAATTTTTTTTTTATCTTTTTGAGGCAGGGTCTCTCTATGCAGTTCAGGCTGGCCTTGTGCTCACTTTGTAGCCCAGACTGGTCTCGAACTCCCAATGAGCAATCCTCCTTCCTCAGCCTCCCTAATGCTGGGATTATAGGCCTGTGCCACCACGCCTGGCCAGAGTGCATTTATAATAAACAAACACTTTTTTTTTGTACCGGTGATCAAACTCATGACCTCACTCTTGCAAGGCAGGCACTGTGCCACTGAGCTATATCCCCGGCCCTGTCTTTTTAATATAATTTTTTGAGACAGGGTTTCGCTATAATGCAGGCTGGCCTTGAACTCACGTAACCCAGGCTGGCCTCAAACTCATGGTGATCCTCCTGCCTCAGCCTCAGCCTCCTGAGTGCTGGGATTACAAGCATGTGCCACCACACCTGGCCTTGTCTTTTTAGTTTTAAATGAGAATAGTACCAGAGTTTTAAAATTATTCCTTTATTTTGAGACAGGGTCTCACTTTGTATTCTAGGCTGCCCTCGAACTCACAGCCAATCCTCCTGCCTTAGCCTGCTCAACGTGCTAGGATTACGGGTGTGTAGTAGTACCATGCTCGGCTAGATTTAAGATTTAAAAGTATTGTTTCTTACAACCTTGAAATCTTGGAGGAGTGAACCAGTGGTTAATATTTTGTCTTTAGTTTCTTTGTTTGCTTTTTTTGCCTTTGTTTTTCTTTGTTTTGTTTTGTTTTTTTTTCGGTCAGGATCTCCCTATGTTGTCCAGGCTGGTCTTGAACCCCTCGGTTCAAATGATCCTCCTGCCTCAAGTACCTGGTACTACCAGGCTGTTTGTTACTGATTGATGCAAATAGACCAGTGGTTAAATGCACTAACTTGAGTTGATTAATGTGCCTTAGATTAGATTTGCTATTAATCATAAAACTTTGGGCGAGTTACTTCTCCAAGTCTTGGTTTCCTCCTTTGCAAAATGGGGAGTCTTCACACTACCTATATGACCAAATTGTTTAGTTATAAATAAAATATTGCCAAAAAGTACTTTGTTTGATTTTTGTTTTTTGTTTTTGATCTTGTTTTTCCAAAAAGTACTTTGTGAAAAAAAAAAATACTTTGTGTTCGCCCTCCTACATATAGGTTATCATCAATTGTCTTGGTTACTTTTCTCTCATTGTGGAGACAGAATACCCAAAGGAAAGGTTTATTTAGCTTACACTTTGTGGAGGTTTCAGACCATACTTGGCTGGTTCTGAGGCAGAGGCAGAGTGGCATATGGCCGAGGGCAAACATTCATGGTGGTGGAAGATAGCAAAGCAACAAGAGCAAAGAGAGGAATGGCAGAGCTAGCAAGCCTCTTTCCCTCCCTTATATTGTAAGCAGCCTACCCCCACCCAGGGGGCATGCTGCACTCACATAATCTCCATGCCCTCCTGCACAGGCTCAGGATGAGTACAAAGTAAGCACCCTGGCTCCCTGCTGAATCACATAGTTAACCTTCTAAACTTCTCACTTTGAAACAATGAAGAACATCCTAGAGCAGGAAAGGCACATCCTTTTCACCCTAGGTTGTAGAACTGCTGAGTCACCTTTATACTCCCCAAGTTATCACAGTGTATCAACCGGAACAATCCACTCCTTGTCAACCTGGCAACCAGACACATTTCTTTAAACCATTTTCCAGATACAAAGACGTTATATTACGTTACAACCATAACATTTCACCCCTCAAAGACTCACATACATCCCTTTATGCAAAAGACATTTAGACTATCTGCAAGTTGCCAAAGTCCTAATAGTTTCAGCATTTCTGAAAAGTCTTAAGTCCCGAGTCTCCTCCGAGATGTACAGCAAACTCTTAGCTGTGAGCCCCTGTACAAATGAAAAGTTAAACGCTTCCAACATTCAATGGAACGTAATAAACATTACCATTCCAAAAGGTACAAACGGGGATACAGAGCATTGGGACCAAAGCAAGTTCAAAATCCAGCAGGACTAACATGTCCTGTAGTTCCATGTCCAGCATCTGAAGCAATCTGTGGCACATTGTGAGCTCCAAATGGATCCACTGCATGACACTTCCAGTGGTTACAGCTCCCACGGCTTCTCTCTTGGGCCCACTTTCTTCATTTGCAAAATAGGGAGTCTTAATATTACCTATATGACTAGATTGTTTCGTTATAAATAAAATATTGCGAAAAAGTACTTTGTGGAAAAAAAAAAGTACTTTGTGTTCGCCCTCCTACATAAAGGTTATCATCAGTGATAAATATTTGAGTCTTTAGAAAATAAATCTATTTTTAAATTATGTTTTATTTTAGAGCTCTACAGCCACATATTTTTAAATCATAAATCCATACTAAGCCAGAACAGCTGTCTGATAAATAATTACATTCCAAATATACTTTAGCAGACACCATTAGTGAAATTGACAATTAAATACTAGGAACTCTCTAGGAACAGTGTTCCTTTGCACTTCTCAGGGCTATGTCCTGTTTTTATATTAAGTATCTTACAGTTGGAATTTTTGTTTTGAGGTGCATTTTTTGCCAAGTAATATTTTAAATAGTAGGATTATTTCCCTCATGTTCTTGGGCTTTGTATGATTAGCTGCATTGTGTTTTAAAGTCAGCTGCCCATTTTACAACTGCTGGAAGTTTATATATGAGAGTGTAACATGTATTCTTATAAAATGTCTAGCTGTTAACTTTTGAAAATGGTCTAGTCTAGAACTTTCTGGACGTTCAGTGATAACAAACAGCCTGCTGTGGCCCGCTTGCCATAGGGTCATACTGGCTAGTTCATATTTCAATTCTGATGAAAATATTTTTATCCATCATTAGTAATGAGAACTCTAGTTGGCTTTTTCTGAAATAAATTTTTAATAAGGAACTTTTCTATTAATGATTCATTTATATAGTAGATGACCACAGGAGAAGAAGCAAATTGTCCATCTCAGTATAAGTTATTACCCATTGTAAAGTCTGATTATTTAAGCAGCCAATGGTTATAGGAGAGTGAGTTAGATTCTTAACAGTGCTGGTGCCTAGCTGTTGGATTCTTTGTAAGTCTAACTGCTGTCAACCTGTTGGTGTTTTAAACTTGGTCTGTTATGTTAGGTGTTTCTCGTTTTTCTGCTGAATTGTTAATCAGCACTATCACTGCTGTTTTAAAAACATGTGGAATTATAAATTCTTAGTCCTTGATTTTTATATTACTTAAGTCATGTTTATTAGATGTAAAAAGAAAAGTAATTTAAGTTTCATTATGATTGGTTTCTTTTTTGCAGAAAGATATAACTTATGTTTTACTACTACTACCAGTTTTAAAAAGTTTTTTAGTGTGCTTTCCTTTTTTTTGAGTTGGAAAATTAAGTACTAACCCATTAAGCAGAAGATTAGAGTTCAGCACCATGGTGGGAATGTAGTATTTGTTTTATTGTCTGTTAAGTAAAACTTTGCATTTCATTTGCTTCCCGCTTTTATTTTCTTCGGATGTGTGTGTTTTAAAACACGTTTTTAATGTGAGTGAAATTTGGTGGAGAGGGGCTGGGATTTGGAGGAATAAAGGTTAAAAGTTTGTAGAATATGTTTTATATCTGGCTACTTCAGAAGATTTAAGACATCATATTTGCTACTAATGGTTGGGAGCTTAAATAGAAAGAAGTTTTATTTAAAGGACTGGTAAAACTACCTAGAATCTGTTTAATATAAATAGGTACTTGAGAGACATAAGGTTTTTTTTGTTTTTTGTTTTTTGTTTTCTGTTTTTCTTCCGGTACCAGGAATCAAACTCAAGACCTTGCGCTTGCCAGGCAGGCGCTTTGCCATTGAACTAAATCCCCAGCCCCCAAACATAAGGTTATTTTAGCAATGTGTATTAGACCTAACTCCAGAGATTTCCAAAGTGTTATTTAGTGAAATATAAAATAACTGATGTATTTCAAAAGGCAAATTTCAAAGGTCTACAATAAAATAGAGCTTATCTCAAACTTTTTTTTTGTCTTTTTGAGACAGGGTCTTGCTGTGCAGTTGAGACTGGCCTTGAGCTCACTTTGTAGCCCAGGCTGGTCCCAGACTCACAATGATCCTCCTGCCTCAGCCTCCCAAGTGCTGGATTACAGGCCTGCACCACCATGCCAGGCCTCAAACTCTTAATTAGTAATTTAAGACACTCTTACTCTTGTTTCTGTCCAAGCACCTAATGATACAGATTGTTTAGTAAGCACCCATTCCTTGTTGACGACTGCTTCCTGTGTGCAAAGCTCCAGACACCTTGATGATAACAGAAATCACTTAGTCCTTGCTCCTAAGGTGCTTATGTTCTAGTAGGTTCACGAAATTAATAATTTGTAGTTAGCATGTATGCATGTACTGTATGTATATATTGATATAGTGGTGCTGGGAATTGAACTCAGGTCCTCAGCATACTAGGCATGTGTTCTTATCACTGAATTACACCCTCAGTCCTTTAGTCAGCATTTTAAAAAACAAATGTAATAGAAGATCTCAGAGTGTGTCACACATAGTAATGATGTGTCATTTTGCAAAGATTTTGTTTTAATACATAAATTTTTGTGCAGTGGATTATGATATAATTTTTTTTTACTGTGCCATAGGGTCAGAAATTTTAGAAAGTTTTGGAAGAACAGAAAACTTGGCATACATGATTGTTCCAAGCAGTCTTGTTCAGAATTAAGGAAAGAGCCGGGCGGTGGCACACACCTATAATCCCAGCACTCGGGAGGCTGAGGCAGGATTGTTGTGAGTTCGAGACCAGCATGGGTTACAGAGTGAGCTCAAGGCCAGCCTGAACTGCATAGCGAGACCCTGTCTCAAAAAGACCAAAAAAAAAAAAAAAGATTAAGGAAAGCTAAGTACTTACATCAGAGTTGTAGAAGGTTAGAATCACACATGAGACTAAAATGATAAGACCAGGCCCTGGGTGCCCAGTTAAGATGTGTGGTGGAGAAGCTGGAAAGAGTCTTATTTGGGGAAGCAAGTATTTGAAGTTGTTTCAATACTTAATATATTTATCTGGTTGAAAGCCCAAGAAGTACTACGTAGCATTGTCTGAGTTACTTTGTCATTGCTGGGGCAAAATACCTGAAACCCACAAGTGAAGGAAAGGTTTATTTTAGCTCACAGTTTGTAGACGTTTCAGTCTGTAGTTGGCTGGCTGCAAGGCAAGGTGGCATGGCAGGCATGGCAGGCAGGAAGATGCAAGCTTATTGGCAGGTGCCACCCACCACTTATTGGTGGGCCTTCCTTCTTCACCAGATCCATCACCAGCACCCAGAACTATGCTAAACCAACTAGTAGACTAATCCAGTATCACATACCAGTGACCCAGTCACTCAAAAGCCCCACCTCTGAGCACATGAGGCTTGGAGGGCGCATCTAGACATAAGCCATAACAGGCATGTAGTGGGAAGTGTCACTTCTACCCGCTTTGACCTCATAGCTAGTCCCTGCTCGAGGATCATTATTAGTTTTCTTAGTGTCTTTCCAGAAATGTTTTATGTATGTAAAAACAGTTCTGTATATTTGTATTCATTTTTTACAAAGTGAGAATGGATCATAAACCATTCGATTCTGTCCTTTGCCTTTTACTTATGCCTATTATGAGATTGATCCATAGCAGTACTATACATGTGAACTACTTGATGGAAAGTTGTTGAGGAAGGAAGATTTGTTTTGTGTTACTAGGTAGTATTTGAGGCTAAATGAGAGAACTAGAATGTTCCCTTTGCATTTGGCCCTCAGAACTCACCTTAGATGTTCCTGCCTTTCTTGCCTCAAACTATTTTTTTGGGTACTGAGAATGGAACTCATGGCCTCATGCATAGTAGGCAAGCACTGTACCACTAAGCTGAACCCCAGCCTACCTTATACTTCTTAAACCACCTTCCATTTAAACACAGATGAAGGCCTAGTTTAAGTCTCACTGTTCTTACTAGCTTTTTGTCTATTTTCCTCTAGATCTTTGTAACTGCCTCTTTACTCCTAGCCAGAAAAGTTTTCTTGACTTGCAGTCCTCTGAAGGACAGGTTAAGGGCCTCATGTCTTTGCTTATCCCTACTTCAGCACCTAGAATACTGTTGTAATTACATGTTTTCTGTCCAGTTTTCTCATTCTACTAGATGAACAGCAGTTATGGGTATATTTGGTTTTGTTTTGCTGTGGTTTGTTTGAGACAGGGTCTTGCTATGTACTTCAGGCTGCCCTTGAACTCACTATGTAGATCATGCTGACCTGAGCTCGTGGTATTCCTCCTGCCTCAGCCTCCCAAGTGCTGGGATTACAGAAGTGACACCACACTTGGCTATATATTAGTTTTTCAATATTTAATACATCTCCTTTACAAAACCAAGAAGTACTAAAGCACTTATGGATACCTAACCATGTGATCACTTTCAGACGTTAAGGAGAATCAAGAAGTCAGGATCAGGAGTCAAGAAGTCATATCAAAATATAAATAATTTTGACTTAATGGTAAATCAGTGTAGTATGATTGATGCGAGTCCTGTGAGATTCACTGGCAGCTGAGGCAGCTGAGAACTTGAAGTAGGCCAAGAAGTGTACATGTATGTTGTGTGAGAGGATAAACAGATGTGTCAATGAACTGGTTTATGAGAGAAAGGAGAACACAGCAAAAGAAAATGGGATAAACAGGATTTAGAGAAGTTCTGAAAGTAGGAAAAGCAAAGACGCAGTACACTAAGTCATATGCCAGAATCTAGGCAGGAAAATGAAAACTGCAGAGAAAATGGGTCAGGCATTCAAAAGGAGCACTGAAATACAATGAGAGGAATACTGAAGGAGGAAAGAGGACCAGTGTGAACAGAGGCGCATAAAATAAATACTACCACACCCGTAGGTATCTGTGGCCTAACCTGAGGTCGCATGGAATGCGGTCGGAGGAGACTCAGCTTTCCTATTCCTCCAGACCTCCTGAGTCTAATTGGCTTGCTGTTTCCTGGTGAGACTTCCCTCCAGTGATGACGTGGGTTCCTGTAAGCTTTCACTTTATCTGCCAAATTATTTACTGGACCTGCACACTGAGAATGTGACGTCCAACAATGTGTACATATTTATAAAATTCCACTCCAACCAACAAAACTTGCCTGCCCCCTCTGGAGTCCATTTGAATGGGATTTTTGTCTTCTGTTGTGAGGAAGGAATCTTGGTATTATACGTAAGTGATTCCCAGTTGGAATTGTAGATTATATCATAGTTCACCAGAGATTTGCCATGTTTGTTTTAAATTTGAAAGATTTTGATACGCTTAAGAAACTTACTAAAGTCTGAAGCTTGTTTCTTTTAGGACTTGAGTATAATAGAAAACTATTCAACTATCACTTCCTTGTAAAAATGCAGTCAGTTCTTTTGTAACTAATGTTCATTCAGATTTGCAAATTTTAAAACTTCTGCAAAATGGCAAGGTTGGAAAATTTTCTTGCTATTTAGTTATATCATACTCATTTTAATAGCAATAATTTCTACTTTTTCTATTTGAGAAAACGCAAGGAAATATAAATAAGTTTTAATTCATTTGTAGTAAGAGTGCCTGATCCATCTGATGCATAAAAAAATTGGTGAAATTGTTTTTAAACTTGAAATGGAGTTTTGCTTGTGAAAATAATTAACAATTTAAAGAATAACTCAGCTTTTATATGTAGCAGTTGCTACAAATTGGTTATCCTCACAGGGTGAAAATTAGCTTGATTCCCTCTCCTTACCCTGTACAGCAATCGTAAATATATTTAACTTGTTTTTTATGTAGTACATTGGTCATGAAAAAGCTTACCACCCACGTATATTATATACATATATATATAGTCATTTTACTTGTGTCTTAAATGGATGAATAACATAGTTTAATAAGCCAGTGTGGTAGAAATAACAAAATAATGGACATTTATATAAATAATTGAGAAGCAACCCCTCTGTCGTCTTTCTAAGAAAGTGTGTGTTCAATCTTTCAGGCTGTGGAAAATCTCTGTTCTTACAAGATTTCTGCAAACTTATACAAACAACTGAGACAGATTTGTGAAGATCACATCAAAGCACAAATTCACCAGTTCAGAGAATATCCTTTTTAAAAAAGCCTTACATTTTTGTCTTCTCCCTCCTTCCGTGACCCAGCTTAAAGTGGAATGCATGTGTTTTGTTGATTTGATGCTTTTATCCTTTGTGTTTCCAAAGTAAGAGACAAATTTTTTACTTTTTAGCTTTGTTAGAGTCCAAATCTATATGTTACATTCACATAAATAAAATTTCTTTTTTTTTTTTTGGTTTTTTTCCGGTACCGGAACTTGAACTCACGACTTTGCGCTTGCCGGGCAGGCGCTGTGCCACTGAGCTAAATCCCCAGCCCCAATAAATAAAATTTCTTTATGTGTTAACCCTTTGTGTTCTTTTATCCTACCAAATTTCCATTTGATGAAAGATAATCTGATGGAAATCAATTATATTTAAGACTTGTTTTTAAAGATGCTTTTTAGTGGGATCTAAACTTTTTTTGCAGATTAAGAAATCACATTTTGTTCAGTAGTTGCTATTGTTTCATTTCGTGTATAGTGTATTCCATATATAAGACAAATGTTCTCTTACATTGCATATATTGCTTGCGTTAAGCACTTTAAAATATCTTTAACATACATCTCATGGATTCATTGGATAGTGTTCTTTTTCTAAAGAAGATCGATAGATGCTGGCAGAACCATTGTAGGCAAATGGTAAGGTGGAAAGAGTATCACATTTCAGCCAAACATAGTCTTTTTAAAATATTATTTTCAAGTATAGGAATGTTAGTTTTTTTTGTTGTATTGTGTTGTGTTTTGGTACGGGGAATTGGACTCATGACCTCGTGCTTGCCAGGCAGGAGCTGTGCCGCTGAGCTATATCCCCAGCTTTTTTTTTTTTTTTTTTTTTTTGTAGTACTTGGGCTTGAACCCAGGGACAATTGAGCTACAGCGTCCACCCCCAGCCCTTTTGTAAAATTTGAGACAAGGTCTTCTTAAAATTGCCCAGGCAGTCCTCATACTTGTGATCTTCCTGCCTCAGCCTTCGGAATAGCTGGGTTTCCTGGTGTGTCACCACTTCTGGAAGCAATGTTAGTTTTAAAAGCTTTTCGATAGGGAGACTGCCTTAATAAGTGTTCTTTTTCTGAACTGGAAACATTGAGTTTTTAAATTTTAAAATTGCAAATTAGAGGCAAGCCAACATTTCAAAATGACTTGTACCTTAGAGTCATTTTTATTTTTGTCACACCTAACCAAAAAATTATTTATTACATTAAAAAGTTGTGTTTTGTCTCTGTTTTGGGGGGGTGCTGGAAATTGAACCCAGGACCTCATTCATGCTAGGTAAGCACTTTATTTCTGAGCTACATCCCCAGCAAGTCTTGATGGCTCCCTATTCACTGTATGATTGCCTGATGGTATTTTAGTTTATTTAGATCACAACCTTTTCCCTTGTCCCTAGCCTAGTATTAGTTTATTCTCTTTTTCATGTTTTGTTTGTTTTTTGAGACAGGGTCTCATTATGAAGTTCAGGCTGGCCTTGAACTCAAGGCAATCCTCCTGCCTCAGCCTCCCAATTGCTGGGATTACACATGTAATTTATTCTTTATATTCTGCAAGTAAAAGTGTTAAAATATATTGCCTCCTTTACTGGCTGGAGGCAGGTCACCCCTGCCTCCCCCCGCCGCAAGTGCCACAGGTACAATTTTAAGGTAGCTTCATCCCCAAGTGCTGTTGCTAAGGAAGGATTGTATGAGTTTCCCCTTGATCCTTTGTTTTTATTTTCAGTTATTTCTCAAGTATCAAAGACGTTAGAGGACCATTTTAAGTGTCTCTTTTCTAGAAAACACAGCAAAGAATAAGACAATAGAATGCCTTAATGAAAATAGTATGGGCATATTCTCAGGTAGATGTATTTATCTGCATGTTGCATCCTACTAGTCTAGAGTAAAACCCTTCAGTTTCCGTATTTTATCAAAATAAATATGCTGGCTTCACAAAGTCTAAAAATTATTGGCTTTCTGTTTTTCATTGACAGATCATGATCAGGAGCATTTTTTTGTTTCTGGATAGAACTTACGTTCTTCAGAATTCAATGCTACCCTCCATTTGGTAAGGATGTGAGAAAAATAATTACGAATATTATGAAGATTTGTTACAAATCATGGTCTTAATTAAGCTACTGAATGAGCAAATAGTACTGTGAATATTCTCCTGAAAATTCACATTTGGCTTCTAGTCTTTTATAGCAAGTTTACCTACTTGATGCTGTTTCGCCTGTGCTGATGTTGAAGACAGCTCACTTTGGGCATATTAAGAAGTTCCTTCGTTAGGCAGGAGGGCTAAAATTTGCTCTAGAATATTTGTAAATGGATCATTTTGCTGACCATCAAGAGTTTACTCATTTTTGCTGGGCATGGTGGGCCATATCTGTTACTCCAGCACTCAAGAGGCTGAAGCAGGAGGATTTCTGTGTTTCAGGCCAGCCTGAGCCACATAGTACGTTAAGGCTAACCTGAACTGCACAATGAGACCCTGTCGCAAAAAAAAGTTTACTTACTTTCTTGTAACAATATTATGGAAAAGTGAACATACACAAAGATAGAATAGTATAGTGAACTCTTGCTCTCACTGTGTATGTAGCATGTATCTATAACAATGATCAGAGTTCACTGGTTTTGGAGTACTGAAGCCAGTTAATACATGACCAGATAAGCTTTCAGTACCAGTACAGTGAAAATAATCTCATGTACTGGAACTAATTTTATCTCTTGATTTGACCAAGGAAGAAATCTACCAGAGGAAATAATACAGTAGAACTTAGTTATGGAGGAAGACAAGCATTTAGCTTCAGTTCTCATTAAAGACAGAATGAGTTTCTGGTATGCTTTAACCTAGTAATGTGTATTCAAAAATGTGTGAATTGGGCCGGTGATATAGCTCAGTGGCATAAGCCCCTGCCTGGCAAGTGCAAGGTCCTGAGTTCGATTCCCAGTACCAAAAAAAATAATAATAAATGTGTGGATTTTACCCTTTTACAATTGGAGGGCTAATTAACATGAGGTAGGAAATCAAGGAAGGCTCTGCAGAAATGGTATTGTCAATTAATTTAGATTATATGTTTTCTATTTTAGGGACATGGGACTGGAGTTATTTAGGGCGCATATTATAAGTGATCAGAAAGTCCAGAATAAGACAATTGATGGCATTCTTCTCTTGACTGAGAGGGAAAGGAATGGTGAAGCAACTGATACAAGTTTACTCAGAAGTCTTTTAAGCATGCTTTCTGATTTGCAAGTAAGTTACTTTATTACCTATGTAGCTGATTTTGTCCCTTGTTTGATGATTAAAAACCACGTTCATGGTGCTGTTCACATAGAAGATGTTCAGTAAATATTTATTAAAAAAATGAACCCCTTTATTTTCCCCTTCGCCCCTAGATTTATCAAGATTCTTTTGAAGAGCGGTTTTTGGAAGAAACTAACCGGCTCTATGCAGCTGAAGGCCAAAAGTTAATGCAAGAAAGAGAGGTATTTAAAATTCATGATTAATAAATCCACTGTCTCTTATAAGAAACCTTACTTCGTAGAGCATAAACTCCCCTATGCATTTATCTTCCCAATGTTATGATGCTCTTTTCTCACTTAGGTGCTCCTTTTTTTCTTTCTTCTTAAAGGCCAGAATTCTGGATCATAAACTCTACCTGTAATTTTACATATGCTTCAACACTGTCACATTTGACAGGGCTGCTTCTAGGATCTTTTGGACTTGACATTTTCTGAATGATTTGTGGGGAGGAAAATAATAATATAAAAAACTATCTTTGTAGGTTCCTGAATATCTTCATCATGTTAACAAACGTCTAGAAGAAGAAGCAGACAGACTTATTACTTACTTAGATCAGACTACTCAGTAAGTATTTATATTCAGCCTAATAGTCTTAAAATGTTGTTAAATCACTTATAGCATGTTAGGCACGTTAGTAACTATTTTCAAGCATTATTTAGACTTTAATGGTTGTTTTCATAATGCAGAATTCAAGTTACTGTTTTCCCTAGCTAATTAGATTTATTCAAGGATTTGATTATGGGTTGTGTGTTCAGGACATAATTTTAAAATAGTATTAGAGGTGGATGTGATCTTAAAAATCTTTAGGCTGATTAAAATTCAATGAGTGTTCATAGGACAAATTGTTTTTGTACCTTTCTAAATACTACCAACCAAGGTGTCCCTGTAACCAGCATAAGTAGCTTCTTTACCTTCCTAATAAAAGCAGAAAAACTTGGAAAAAACTAGCCACAGCAAGACCATGGAGACATTTACTTCATGATGTAAATCAAATTCTTAAATGCACACTATTTTTCTTCTAGGCATAAAGTAGAGTAATTTTGAGTATTATTAAATTTTTACATAGGAGAAGAATATTAAAACTAACATAAAATTATTCTCAGGAGAGGCATTACATTTTTAGAATGTCAAATTCAGTAATTCTAAACTTTTTCCTTGTAGGAAATCATTAATTGCTACTGTAGAAAAACAACTTCTAGGTGAACATTTAACAGCAATTCTTCAAAAAGGTAATTGGCAATTGGTAAATAAGAGATAACTTTAAATAGTGGCAAAATAGTAAAAAAGTTTTTTTTTCACATTGCCATTTCAAAATCTTGATAAGTGTGTGGCTACATTTCTGAGGATAGACACAACCCCTTCTTCCTGTTCATCAAGGTAAACTGTATGGAGGTGCCGATTTCCTTCTCTGAAAGATATAGTAACTGAGAAAAGGCATCTACTAGTGCATTGTGGAGAATAGCTAGGAATGTAACTCAGCGGTAGACTGCTTATCTAGCATGAACAAGGCCCTGGATCCACCCTAAAAAGAAAAGAGAGAAATAATAGGAGTTGGGGAGTTCTTTTTTTGTGTGTGTGTGTGTGGTACTGGGAATTAAACCCAGGGCCTTTGTACTGAACTGTATCTCCAGCCTTTTTTTATTTTTTTTTATTTTGAGATAGGCTCTCACTAACTTGCCCAGGGTAGGCTTGAACTTTCAATTCTCTTGCTTCAGCCTCCCAGAATGCTGGGATTACAAGGCTACACCACCACACCTGGTTTAAAATGGGCATACTTAGAACTTTAATGCAGTTACATTATTTCATTCTGAAAATTAAATACAGTAGAACATCACTTAAACTTGACCTATTTTTGCATGGCTTTTGATTTATTAGCAGCCAAGGGATTCCTGTAAGCAGCATAGATAACTTCTTTATCTGATATATCACAGACCACAGTCAATACTCTGAAGTATAGCTATGTGTGCTAATATTAGACATAATGTGGATATTGCATATATGAGGTATTTGAAATGTGTATTTGTGTAAACCAGTTTTTATAAATTGATTTGTAATCTGATTCTACCACATAAATGGCACAAATGCTTATACCAGTGATGGTGAACCTTTTAGAGCTTTCAGTGGTACAAACAGCCCACTGTGGCATAGGTTCACCACCACTGCATTATACAGTCAACTTTTTATATCATCAACTAAAGCAGCTATATTTAGTTTTCTCCCAGAAGGGTGGTTGTCTATCTGCATTTAGTTCAAAGCAAATCTCTACATTATAACTCATACATAGTTCAAGCCAGTGTCACAATAATAATTTTAACTTAAATTTTATTAAAATATCTGGCCTTCTTTGTTTGCTATATCTTAATGTCAAAATGTTTCAAAATTCAGGTTTAAATAACCTCCTTGATGAGAACCGAATTCAAGATTTATCTCTCCTGTATCAGCTCTTCAGCAGAGTTCGAGGTGGAGTTCAGGTTCTCTTGCAGCAGTGGATTGAATACATAAAGGTATTAACAATTTCTGTGTGACATCTCTCATGGTTTATGATCTGAGCCAGACTTAGTACCAGCAAGCATTTGTTGTTAGATCCACATTATTATTAAGTAAGGAAAATTTGAATTTTTTTTATACTGTAAGAAAAATGTTGAGAAATCACCCGGAGAAATGGTAGCCATGTGTCATATTGGCAGTAAAACCTGATTGATCTCTCATGTGATTTCTAGTTGCACAACTTAAAGCAGTGAATTTGGAAAGAGGGCTTTTCTTTGAATTCACAATTTCTTTCCTTCCTTTAATTTTAATAGCCATTTCTTTAAAAACTCAAAACTGACTTCTGTAAAAATAAGAAAAAGACGAGTGTGGTGGTGCACACCTGTAATCCCAGCACTCCGGGAGGCTGAGGCAGAAGGATTGCAAGTTCAAGCCCAGTCTGAGCAATTTAATGTGACCCTGTCTCAAAATTAAAAAGGGCTGGGGAATATAGATCGGTGTGAAGACCCAGAGTTCAGTCCCTAGCACTGCAAATAAATGAATGAATGAATGAATGAATGAGTGAATAAGATCCTGGAGGGTTCTAATAATACTCTGTTAGGGTATTGTGTACCTACTGGTCATTCCTATTTTTCTAATTATAGATGAATGGTATCAGTTTGACTATTTTAACACTTTGGTTTTCGTTTCCTCACTTCATAAACAGTCTTAATATTTTAGGATTTGTAAATGCATATGCCAAGTTAGAATGTGATTTTGGTGTTGTTTTCATTGTAGATAATCAAGTCCTGTAAAATGTGGCAATTTTTGTTTTTAGGCATTTGGGAGCACTATTGTTATTAATCCTGAAAAAGATAAAACTATGGTTCAAGAATTGCTGGATTTTAAAGATAAAGTTGACCATATAATTGATATCTGCTTTCTGAAGAATGAGAAATTTATCAATGCTATGAAAGAAGCATTTGAAACATTCATTAACAAAAGACCAAATAAACCTGCTGAACTTATAGGTATGTTTCCAATCATTTTGCTCGTTTTTTAATGTTGTTCTTTTATTCAGAAACTCTCAATCTGAAATTTTGACAAGGTTCTGTGATACCAGCACCTCATTTATTTGGGGTTGCTTAGCTGGTAAAACCAAATCTGAAAAGTGTTCGTAAGGATGGGGATTTAAGAAAGTCCTTCAAGCTGGGCAAGGTGGTAGACAGCTGTAATCCTAGCATTCTAGGAGGCTGACTGAGGTGGAAGGATCACAGTTTTAACCCAACCTGGTCAGTTCAGTAGCTTAGTGAGACTGTATCTCAAAAACAACAACAAAAACACTTTAGGGAGCTCAGCGTGAAGGCCCTGGTTCTATTGAGGGATAAAAGTCCTTCAAGTTAAAGAATGTCTCAAAGCCCACATGCTAAACACAATGTTTTTTTTAAGACAAAATGTTGGGCCTTACTTTTACCCGTAGTAAGTTTATTTGGTTTCCAAGCCTCTTGTGACTTAGAAATGGGCAGAGTATTTGCTATAGGCTTACAGTTTGGGCTACAATAAAGGGCAGGGTAAAATTACTGTTGTGAGTGAAAAAGAAAAAAGTCCAGCATGAAAATAAACCAAATAACTCGGTACATGTAGTGTACAGATACGGTGTATCCTGCAGTGTCTCGGGTTTTCCCACTTATGTACACATTAATGTCAGAGGAGAGGACCCCTGAAACCCTTTTGACCCTCTGCCAAAAGGATTACATTTTGTTGAAGTCTGTTTATCTTTAAAAGTTTGACAAATTTTGCCTTCTACTCTGTAGTATATTTGATTTATTTTAATAGAAAAGTATTATTTAAGAATTGTTGTCATCAGTATAAAATGGAAACTCCAGAAGATGCTCTGTGTCTTCTGGCTGCTTTGATTACCTCTGCACAGAGCTGTGTGCAGCCATACTCGATTTTAGTAAACATGTTTATAGTGGAAACTGCACTCAATCTGGAGTCAGAAGACTTGGGCTTGAGTTCAAGCTCTAGTGTTTATTAGTTCTATGGCATTGAACTTGACTTCCCTGACTTTGGAAACTTAAGAAAGTATCTGTGTATCTATTTCTGTATCTCTATATCTCATCTATATCTGTCTGAAGCACAGCAAAACTCAGTATATGTCACTTCTGTTTGGGTATATGTAGTGCCCAGTACCTTATGGATAACCATGATCATTAAACAACAAACTTTCCTCCCATTTTAGCTAAGTATGTAGATTCAAAACTTCGTGCAGGCAACAAAGAAGCAACAGATGAAGAACTTGAGAAAATGTTGGATAAAATTATGATCATATTTAGGTTTATCTATGGTAAGTATTTATTACTTTTGTAGTATTTTATTTTACACCGGGTGTGGTAGCATATGCCTGTAATCCTAGCACTTGGGAGACTGAGGCAGAAGGATTGCCGTGAGTCAAGGCCATCCTGGGCTATGTAGTAAGTTTAAGGCCAGCCTAAACTGTATAGTGAGAACCTGTCTCAAAACAAAACAAAAAAAATAAAAAGTTTTCTTCAAAGACAAAGCACTCACATGAGAAACTAACAGGTTTATGTAACCTAGAGGAACTATTTGGAATTAGGTTTAAAATTGTATTTAATTCATTTGGGATACTGAAGGAATGTTATTTAATTGCCATATACTTTGACTTTCCCACTATTAAGAGCCTGAACTTCTGTTGCTTGTTTTAATCTCTTGAATTTTGGCTCTAAAACCATCAGTTAACTAAAGCTTTTCTGAAGAAAGGTTAATGCACTGTTAATTCTTTACAGAAAAGAACTTTCGATATGTCTAGTACAGAAATAGACCCAGTGTTCTTGAATTTAAACAAATGTGGATAAAATGTATAAAATAAAACAACTTGTAATAATGCTGATTGATTAAGCCCTTTAAAAGCCATTTTGTCCGAACTTTAATTGGCATATTACAAGTTTTGTGCTTTTTGTTCAACATAGGCAAGGATGTTTTTGAGGCCTTCTATAAGAAAGATTTAGCCAAGCGCCTGTTAGTTGGGAAGAGTGCATCTGTAGATGCTGAAAAATCAATGCTGTCCAAACTTAAACATGGTATGTTTGTCATTCTCTCTTCCTTTTCTTTGATTTCTGAAGGGAAACCGTTAGTTTAATTTTTACTTTGTTAATTGACTGCCTCTTTTGTCAGTCATTTTATGTACATGTGGTGAATTAGCGGGGCATGCATTCTTATGGATAATTGCAGATCATATGTCATGCTAAAGTAAGTTTTGCTTTTCATGTTTCCCATTTTAAATTCTTTGTGTTTAACCACCTTGAAATACTATAAATGTATAAAAATCTTTGCTAGAATGTGGAGCTGCTTTCACCAGCAAACTTGAAGGAATGTTTAAAGACATGGAACTTTCTAAAGACATCATGATTCAGTTCAAACAGGTAAAAGTGAGTTAAACTCTTACTTAATTCTTCGAACTGAAATATATTTAGTTATCTCCTTGTGGCAATTTGTACTGAAGAGGATATATCATTTATCTGTTGAAAATACTTTATAGCAACTTAAATGATATTCAGAGTAGAGGAGAAAGATCATCAATGAAATGTAAGTATTTTTTACCTACTTTAGAATTTCGTCTTCATAAACACCCAGAATAACACAGACATAGAAATAAAATGTACTGGACTGAAATCAGCACCAGAAGAGCTAGTTAGACAGTAGGATCAAGGTTTTGCCCAGCTTCTGATCACTTGGTGATTTGCACATGCGGAGCTTGAAATGAGGATGGAGGAGAGGCAATAGTGTTTGTATGAAACCTTTGGGAACATTGGGCATGAAAAGCTACATCTATAGTTTTGAAGATACAGGTAAAAAGTTGTTTTGAAATATTTACGAACATGGCTGGGTGCTTTGGTGGACACTTGCAGTCACAGCAACTCAGCAGGCTAAAGTAGGAAGATCTCCTAAGCGCAGTACTTTGATATCAGCCTGGGGAATATAGTGAAGCCCTGTCTTAAAAGACAAAAATATAGGTGATACTAACAGGAAATTAGATTTTCCTCTCCGTGGTGTAGAAATGGTTTTCTTATCAATATATAAGGGAAATGGAAAGTGAAAGACTCATAAGAACATGATTAGAGTAAGTAGGGTCACAGATTCTATAGCTGCTACAAAATAAGATTTGTCTGTTTGTCCTTTCCTCCTTTTCTTCCTTCCCTACTAAATATCACCCCTTGCAAACATGCACTGGGCAGGTGAAAAGCTGGATATTCGGGTTGGCCAGTAGGGTGAGGAATGGGGGTTGCTGCAAGGTGTTTCCAGCCATATAGGGGTTTCAGAAGGTGTGGACTGTGTGTGGTTTTGGGGAAAGAATGGAGAAAAGATCCTGTAACAGCCCAATTATATGTGGGAAATTGAGTCAGACATGCCTACAATGATGTCTTGATATTCTTATGAGCCATTATATCAAAATGTTAATCTTTGCACTTTTCTAGTGCATTTTGTGTAGACTTCATTTAAAGTCCTCTTTCTGTCCGTCTTTTTTTGTTTGTTTTTGGTTTTTTGACACAGGTTCTCACTGTGTAGTTCAGACTGGCTTTGAATTCATTGCACAGCCCTGGCAGGCCTTGAACTTGCAGTGCTCCTCTTCCGCCAGCCTCCTGAGTGCTGGGATTACAGACGTGTGCCATCACGCCCAGCTTTAAAGTCCTCTTAATATTTGCTTATAATTTCAAGATAGTCTGTGTCTGCGTGTATTTCCACAAGGAGTAACTTGTTAAATAAGTCATTATTATGACATGAAATATATGTACTTTGATTTAAAGATCTCAGTGTGTGTGTTAATCTTATTATAGTATATGCAGAATCAGAATGTACCTGGGAATATTGAATTAACTGTGAATATCCTGACAATGGGTTATTGGCCAACATATGTGCCTATGGAAGTTCATCTGCCACCAGAGGTAAGATTTACTGTTTAGAGCTTTAGTAATAGGCATATAAATAATACTTTTTTAATACTTCCTTTTTATCATTGAAAAATAGGTGCCTTTTCAAAGTTCATGTCAGTAGTTCATACCAACAACAAATGCCAGGTTTCTAATATATTTACACTACAATTTCCATTTCTAGTTTAGCACACAGCTAATGATGCCAGGTTTCTAGATTGAATGCTAATTTTCCCAATTCTTCTTTCATTTTCCCAGATTACACCTCCACTCTCCCTACTGGTCAAAAATTTTTCTCACATATCTTTTACCTGGAAGCAGGATTGCTAAATGATGGCTGCTTGACTAAATTTGTACTAACTCTTGGGAAAATGCCTAGCCCAGGGCTGAAGCATAGAAAAGGGGCTAAGGCTCAAGAGGGGGAGATATGGAGAGTCCTGTGGAGATGATCATGTGAGCCCATAGACTTGGTTTTCCTCAGTAAGAGAATATAGGAAAGAAGAAGAAAAGAGGCCAGAGACAGAACATTAGAAAAGGCTCACATTTGGTAGGGGATAGGAAGATAGGGAAAGGAACCTACAAAGGAAACCTGTGTAGAAGCAGCAGCAGTGTAAAGTAACCACCAGCAGAGTATGGAGGCAAAAAACCACTGAAGGTGACTATTTCGTAAAGGAGATGATTTAGTAGTGCAGAGGCATCAAAGGGTATAAAGACTAGAGAATGCTATTAAATTTGGCATTTGGGAGATCGTCACCTTAGATCAAAGTGATTAGTGGACCTACTGGATATAGTCTTTAAAACTTTAAGAAATGACTATACATGTGGTAAGTATAAAAAGTGATAAATGTGGTCTTGGATATGGAGCTTAAATAAACCTTATTTTATTTACTTTAGATGGTAAAACTTCAGGAAATTTTCAAGACATTTTATCTAGGCAAACATAGTGGCAGGAAACTTCAGTGGCAGTCAACTCTAGGACATTGTGTGCTAAAAGCAGAATTTAAAGAGGTAAGTGGATTTGTTTGTTTGTTTGTTTATTGAGACAGGGTCTCGCTATGCAGTTCAGGCTTAGCTTGAACTTGCTTTAAAGCCCAGGCTGGCCTCAAATTCACAACGATTCTCCTGCCTCAGCCTCCCGAGTACTGGGATTACAGGTGTGTGCCACCATGCCCTGCTAGGAAGTGTTTTTTTTTTTACCTTTTCATTTGCATTATTTTTTAAATCAGATTTTATTGGTACATTTTAGATATACATAATCATCCCATTCACCATAGAGAATTTGTACCTGTCCTTGATACAACTTGTTCCTTTTTTTCCCATTCTCCTACCCTCCCTTCAACCCCTCGTCCCCTCCTCATTTGCAAAAGCTTTGTTTCCATTTTTCCCCCTTTTCTTTTTTTTTTTTTTTACTTCTCCCTTTTCTTTCCCCCTCCCTTGTTCCCCTCCTCATTTGAACATGTTCTTCCTATTTCACATTACCTATTACATATTTTGGTCCTTATTTACACTTTCGGTGTCTCACACCAGAGAAACAATGCAGTATTTACACATGTGTATCCTACTTAGGAAATGGATATTCTTAAAACTTAGTTTTCATCTTTAATATTGATGTAACTCTTCACATGAAGGCTCAACCTGTTAAGTGTGACAGTAGTGATAGCTTGTCATGATTTTGTGTTTATGTTATGATTGTGATCTTTCCCACAATTGATTTGGCCATTCTTTAAAACTTAAACCAGTAACCTCTGTCCCCACCTGTGAATGCACAATTCACACTGCCGTTTGACAGAAACCGTGTTGCTGGGAGCTAAAGAATAGAGTAGGAGTTAGGGGGGAACGGTCCCCATATCTAATTTCAAAAAGCTCCTGCAGCATTTCATGACTAATCTGAATCAAGCAAGTTAAAAATGCATTTGAAAGAGTAATTTTTTGCTACTTGTGATGAATATCTGTAATGACACATAGGGCTGAATTATTAACTTACAGTACTTTGTTGTTCTGTTTTAATTATAAGGCTTAAAAAAGATCTGATAAAGGTCAACTAAACCTCCTTATTTTCAATAGGATCTCTCCTAAACTACAGCAAACATACTGTATTACCACCTCAAGTAGTTTTTTTTCTGGATAATGTTAATCTGTGTTTCTAAACCCACTAATTGAAAAATGCTTTTCCTGTAAGAGATTAGTTACTTGATTAATTTTTTATATGTTTAAAAAGAGTTAAAATTTTTTTCTCCAACAGGGTAAAAAAGAACTCCAGGTCTCTCTTTTTCAAACACTGGTGCTGCTAATGTTTAATGAGGGAGAGGAGTTTAGTTTAGAAGAGATCAAGCAAGCTACTGGAATAGGTTTGTATTGAATCATTCATGTTTCAAGCATTATTGTGTGCATACCACTATGCTAGGTGCTCTGGGGAATACAAAGGAATAATTTCTCTCTCTTTTTTGTGGGGGAGTATACTGGGGGTTGAACCCAAGCCTTTACACTGCAATTTATCTTCAGCCTCTTTTATTTTTATTTTTGGGTTTTTTTGAGATAGTTTTGCTATGTAGTTCAGCTTTAAACTCACTTTGTAGCCTAGACTGACCTCAAATTTATAGTGATCTTCCTGTTTCAGCCTCCTAAACGGAGATTACAGTCATGGGCCACCATACCTGGCCCCCTTTTTATTTTGAGGAAAGGTCTTATTAAGTCACCAAGTTGTTTCAGACTAGGCTGGACCTTGTGCTGCGATTAGAGGCATGTACCACCATGCCTAGTTCTTCTGTACTCTTAATATAACCATGGAAAGGTAGGGGGAAACTACATTTGAAGTAATACAAAATCAGTAAGTATCAGTCTATGGTACTGACCAGAAGTTTGTTAGGAGTTCAGCAAAGCAAGAGATCATTGTCTACTGGCACAGTTGGGGATATAGGAACTGGAACTTGAACTTGGCCAATTTTGCTCAGGGAGAAGGTAGATGAAGGAAATAGTATGAGAAAGGCTTGGATTTAGGAGTGGTTATAGTGTAGGCAGGAATCATAAATTTTTAATTATAGCATAGAATAGTGAGCTACAAAATTTGATAGGTAAAAAGGGTAGGGCTTGATCATAGAGAGCCTGATAAATCTAGCAAATGAAACTTACATTTATAGGGTCTTAAATGTGTGAAAGAATGAAAGGAACATATTTGGACAGTTTACCTGAAATCAGCAGGGCAACTTAGAGGATGAATTGATTATTTCAGAGATAAAGGGCTAAGGTGCTTAAACTAGGATAAGTCCAAGTTAGAATGGAGAAGAGGCATCTCTAAGGAAGCAACTGCTAGACACTTAAGGAATGAAGGGGAGGAGGATTAAAAGATGATTCCAGCTGGGTGTGATGGTGCCCACCTGTAATCCCAGCACTTGTGAGGCTGAGGCAGGAGGATTGTCGCAATTTCAAGGCCAGCCTGCGCTATATAGTGAACTCAAGGCTAGCCTGAACTACACAGTGAGACCCTGTCTTAAAAGAAAAAAGATTCCAGGGTTTCTTACCAGCTTAGTAGTATCACTACTAACTAGAAAGAGCACAGTTTTATGGGAAAGATAGAAATACTGGAGGTGATGGTAGAACAGCCAGGTGGATGTGCCCTTTAAATGTGGGACTGGAAAGAAGTGAAATGTCATGGAATAAAAATTAATGCCTTTTAGAAGATGACCAGGAGAAATGCCATTCTACAGTATAAAGCAAAGAAGAAGTCTTTAGTAAACTTAGGCAAATAAGAATTTTGATAGAGGAATGGCAGCTAGATTGAGTTTGTAATGTATCTGTTCATACTGGTGAGCTACTAACAAATAATTCAATCCCTCTTTTCTTTTCAGAGGATGGAGAGTTAAGGAGGACATTGCAGTCATTAGCCTGTGGCAAAGCTAGAGTTCTGGCAAAAAATCCAAAGGGCAAAGATATTGAAGATGGTGACAAGTTCATTTGTAATGATGATTTCAAACACAAACTCTTCAGGATAAAGATCAATCAAATCCAGATGAAAGAAACAGTAAATCCTTTGCTTTTTTCTAGTCCAAATATATTAGAATTATATGTGTTCATAGTACACATTTATAAAGATTTTTATACCTTTAATAATACCAGTACCATGAACATTTTCTGTGTCTACATCTAGATGTATTTTAGTGTTTATTTATGGGTTTCTTTTTGTTGGGAGGTGCACATGATTGTATTGATATTCAACATCGTTTTACATCCTTTCTTTAGTATTCAATCTTAAAAAACTTTCGTGTTATTAACTAATCTTCAAAAATAATAAGTAGCTCCACAGTATTTTTTTACATGGCAGTTACAATTTATTCAATCATTTCATTGTTTGGCAATGAAATTCATGCCTCTTAATTTTATAACTAAGACTGAAGAAGCATGTTTGCACTGGATTTTTTTTTTTGGAACCAGAAATCAAACTCAGGACCCAGCGCTTGCAGGCAGGTGCTTATGCCACTGAGCTATACCCCCAGACCTGCACCTGAATTTTAATCTGTCTGATCTTTCCCCTTTGATAAATTCATGAAGTAGATTTTTGGGGTCAAAGAAGGTGACCATTTTGGTCATGGTGAACAATGGTGAACATTTTAAGAGTCTTAATAAATAATGCCTTAATGTGTTCCAGAAAGGCTGGACCTGGTTAGCCTCTGTCCAGCAGCGTATGAGTACCTCTCTTGCTACTCTTCCACATGCACTAAGGATGAGATTTTCTTTCTAAAATCTTTGACAACTTGCTCGGTGAAAAAAATCTGAGTGAGTTAGTATTTGATTCATTAACAGTGAGTTAAATGTTTTGTTTTTGTCATTTGAATTTGCAAGACACTTTTATTAAGGAAACCAATATAGTATCCTGAAACAGATTGGTTTCAGTTCCAACGAAGTTTAATACACCACTTGAGAAAAAATTTTAATGTGGTAAAAGAGTCAGTATCTTCAAACAAGTTTCTGACTTTTTCACATAACATCAAGAACATGTTCCCTTAAAAGATTACTTTGTCCGTATTTGTGCTATACCAAAAAGAAACTGTTACAAAAAGTGCAAGCTATTTTGCTTTAGTTACTAAAGATTAGCATTGTTACTTTAGCATCAGGATTGGTAAACTGTCTCCTAGACACCTAAATTTCTGTTACTTTTGAAGGAATATAACCATGCATTTTGGATTTATATACTACCAAATAAAAATGAATTTTCAAAGACTGACCCTTAACTAGTTTGATTAGCTCATTAGTGCCTTGAGTCAGAGGTCAGAGTCATTATACTTTAGCTATTGCCATATAGAAATCTGATCAATAACTCCTCATAAACAGCACATACAAATGTATTAGGAAAAGAGTAAGAGAAAAGTTTGTTATTTGTAGAATTTTTTTCTGTTGCATCTGTATTTATAAGGTCACATTTAGATATTTCAGTACATTGAAAACAGTAATATCATGTCCCAACTGGGCATGATAGGACAGGCTTGTCATCCCAGTGACTTGGTAGACTGAGGCAGCAGGGTCACAAGTTCAAGGGTAACCCTGCCAACTCACGAGACCTTGTCCGAAAATTTAAAAAAAGGGGCCTTGAGGATGTGTAGCTCAGCACACTTAAATCTCCGGTACTAAAAAAAAAAATCATGTCCCTAACATAGATACAGTTTATGTTTGTGACTAATACAAGTTTCACTTCAGGTACAGTGAATTAACTTAAGACATTTGTTTTTAGGTTGAAGAACAAGCAAGCACTACAGAAAGAGTATTTCAAGATAGACAATACCAAATTGATGCTGCAATTGTTCGGATTATGAAGATGAGAAAGACACTTAGCCACAATCTCCTTGTTTCAGAAGTATATAACCAGTTAAAATTTCCAGTAAAGGTGGGTACTTCAGTGTTTTCAAATTGCCATTGTTATAAATAATACAGTACATTTTCAGGCATTAATTTTAAAAACGTAGATGAAGGCCTCAAGACCATTTAGAGAGACAAGTTTTAATTTCTAGTACTAATACACATGACTGAAAAAGAAACAAAAACTTTGTCAGCATATGTGGGCAGCTGTGAAAAAGGGGAAAAGCAATTTTTATAATCCTTAATATTGAGAAGTTTTAATGACTAAATGAGTCTTTGAAATTTTCCAGTTCATCTGTATTTCTTTTGTTTTAAATTTATTTAATAGAGTAAAAGAAGGATAACTTAGTATCATCTATATTTCCTTTGAACTTTTTTCATTGAAATACCTTGGTATTTGACAGATTTGGTTATTTTTTTAGGTTAGGGTTAAACCTTCTGTTTGATTAGTTAATGAACTGTACAGGGATTAAGGGTGTAGTTTAGTAGTAGAGCACTTTTCCAGTATATGTGAGGTTCCTGGGTTTGATCCCCAGCACCACAAAAAAAAAAATACAAATAACTAGTCATCAATAAGGGTCTTTTAGCTGGGTGTGGTATAATCCCAGCCCTTGGGGAGGAGGCAGGAAGATCCCCATGAGTTCAAGACCAACCTGACCTACAAAGCAAGATCCTGTCTCAAAACAAAGTGTCTCTCAAAATATTTTAAGTTTTTAATTGATTAACTTGTATTATACTTATTAGTGGGGTTCAGTGTGATACTTTCACACATGTATACAGTGTGTACTGATCAAATCTAACCTTGCTTTAGTGTCTTGTATCTTTTTTTTCCTTTGGTTTTTTTGAGACAAGATCTTATTATATATGCAGTCCTCCTACATTAGCCAACCCCCAAGTGTTGGGATTACAGACATGCACTACTGTGCCCAGCTGATGTCTTTTAAAAAATCTAATGATAGTTTTGTTAAAATGAAACTGGTCATTAAATGGGCATAGTCCAGTGTAAATTCCCAGTAATGAAGATGTTTAGACAATGTGATATTGTATTAGACAAGTTTTAAACTGTTTCTAAATGCTTGTGTTGATAAGCTCTTGATAGACTTCAGACTCCTGGTTGTTAGGGTTCATGGAGCTTTGGACTTTGGCAAATATTTAACCTTGTTGAACTTGTTTCTTCTGTTGTAATATGGAAATAACAGTTGTATTTACTTCATAAGATTATTGTGAGGCTTGGCCGTGTGTGGTGGTGCACGCCTGTAATGTCAGCACTTCGGAGGCTGAGGCAGAAGGATCGTTGTGAGTTTGAGACCAGCCTGGGCTACAAAGTGAGCTCAAGGCCAGCCTGAACTGAATAGCGAGACCCTGTCTCAAAAAGATTAAAAAAAAAGATTACTGTGAGGCTTAATGAGATCATGAATGGAAAAAAAAGCACTGGACTTGGCATATAGTAACCACTCAGTAGCTATCCTTTTCATTATCACACTCTCATTCTCAGACTTGGCCCAACACTTATTTCACCTCTAGCCAGAGAGTTCCTTGATGCTAGGAGGCAGTTAAGAAAAGAAAATAATTTGATTTTCAAACCTTGGGATTACTGGATAAAATTTTTGCTTATCGTTTTCCTCTTTCCCTTTGTGTGTGCTTGTTTTGTTTTCAAGACAGGGTCTTACTGTGTTGCCCAGACTGGCATTGACCTCTGGGCTCAAGAGATCCTCCCACCTCGGCCTCATGAGTAGTTGGGACTATAGGTGTGATTCTCTGTACCTCGCTTTTCCTTTTTGATCTGGTGATCATTTTACATATGCACAAAATATGCTCAAAGCAAGAGTATATACCTCAGCCCTCCATGTGGATGGGTTCTGCATCATAAATTGAAAGTTTAGGCCTGGTGTGGTAGCGCACGCCTATAACCCCAGCACTCGGGAGGCTGAGGCAGGAGGATCGTTGCGAGATTGAGACCAACCTGGGCTACAAAGTGAGCTCAAGGCCAGCCTGAACTGCATAGCAAGAACCTGTCTCAAAAAGACAAAATAAAAAAAAAAAAGAGAATTTGGCTGTGGTTGACAGGTACAGTGATGTAGCTCCACCTATTCAGGAAACTGAAGTAGGATTGCTTGAGCCCAGGAATTCGAGGCCAGCCTGGACAACACAGTAAGATCCTCATCCAAAAAACCTCGTGCATCTGTATTGAACATGTACAGATATTTTCTTGTCATTATTCCCTGGTCAGTACATAAAGCAACACAAGATAACAACTATTTGCATTGAATTGGGTATTATAAATTGTCTGAAGATGACTTTAAAATATATGGGAGGTTGTACATAGGTTAAATGCTAGTACAGTACCATTTTATTCTATTATTTATTTGTTTATTCATTTTGCTCTTTTTGAGGCAGGGTCTCACTATGCAGTTCAGGCTGGTCTTGATGTCTGTGGATTCTGCTACCACTTACCTACATTTACCAAGGGATGACTATTTATAGCCTTTTTATATGCTAGATGCACAAGACATAATGGAATTTTTTCATCCATGAACTAAGTGCAGTTGTGATGATAAGCTATAGGCTTTCTTGATTTTTAAACCGCAAGATTCAGAAATTTAAATCACTTAAAATAGATGAACATTTAAATTTTACACTAAACCCAAGATATGTAGATGTGACACTTCACTTATTGAGCCGATTTTGTTTTGCTTTGCTCTGTTTGTTTTGTTTCTTGGTTTTTTGCAATGAGGTGTCACTATGTAGTTCTGGCTGGCCTTGAACTCACTATGTAGCCCAGGCTGGCATCAAACTCAGAGCAATCTTCCTGCCTCAGCCTCCCAGGTGTGCACCACCATACATCACCCCACGCCCCACCCCAGCTATTGAGTCACTTTGAAGTAGTAGTCTCTTGTCTTTTTTTTTTTTCTTTTTTGCAGTTCTGGGGTTGGAGCCAAGGACCTTCACACTGGACTACCTCCCCAGCTCTTTATTAATTTTTTTTGTTTTTGTTTTTATTTTTTTGAGACAGGGTCTCACTAAGTTGCCCAAGCTGGGCTCCAACTTGCTGTTCTCCTGCCTCAGCCTCACAAAGGATTGGGATTGCAGGCCTGCATCACCATGTCCAGCTTTACGTAGTATTCTTTTAAATAGTAATTTCCTGGGCCAGGGATATAGCTCAGTGGCACAGTACCTGCCTGGCAAGTGTGAGGTCACGAGTTTGATTCCTCTACACAGCTTTTCTTTTAATAGTGGCAGTTTCATATTTATTAAAGTTAGGGGTAAAAAACAAGGTTAGGGAAATGACAGGCTCTACAGAGCAAGCTTGGGCCAAGTAAAAGTAGGAAGAGGGAGGAAAAAATAAAAATACACCATACAGCATAGGATGGGCTGCCACAAAGAGACAAAATAGCCTCTTCTATATAGCTTAAACTTTATAAAACTGAGAACTTGGAGAACTAGCTTTTTCCTAAGAAAAAGAGTGCTTCTCAAACTATTTTGAGAAAATTAAATAGCAATTGCTTCCCTAAACTATAATGTGTTCCTTAAGTGGGGTTACGTTGAGTTTAGTCTGGTATTCAGTTGTGCAGAGGGTAACTAGTCTGGGAAGATCTATTTAAAATAGCACAGTAGGGCCAGGGATACAGCTTAGTGGCATAAGCGCCTTCCTGGCAAGCGTAACGTCCTGAATTTAATTTCCAGTACAAAAAAAAAATAGCAAAGTAATAGAAAATATAATGATATGACAAGAATGTGGTGGTATAATAATTATGAAATTTTTTTCATTAAACTGTTCACTAAAGAAATTAACAGGATTTAAATAAGTAATTTTTTTAAGTTAAGGAAATTAAATACAGTAAAACTGTAATCCAAAATTGTTGTTTTTAATGGGGTGATGGTAAGTGGACTTGAGGTAATGATTATGAACTTTGCATTGGAAATTTGCCTTCTCTTACAGCCTGCTGATCTTAAGAAGAGAATAGAATCTTTAATTGACCGGGACTACATGGAAAGAGATAAAGAAAATCCAAACCAGTACAACTACATTGCATAAAATGTTGGCCTTGAAGCATTTGGTATCATATGCGATAGCTGGTGGATAAACTAACCCATTCATTCTATATTATTTGACTGCTTTTTTTTACTACCGATGACCAAATGAAGCTGTATAATGGAAATAGTGGAGTGGACTTTTTCTCAGTGGTTAACATGCCCATTTTAAAGAGTAATACTTACCCTTAAGAAGAATGTTGTCGAACTCTTTGCATGTTATTTAGAATGATGTGCAGAAACTTTTAAGAAAGTATTGGTCTTTATGATTCCACTTTGGAACTGGGGAAGAGGTCCCTATGACTTAATGGGGGTTCTTATACACCATTACTTATGAAGCAGAAAGTTTATTTGCTTAAAGTGTCATTTGAAGATACTTAAAACTGCATGCAAACTTTATTTACTGTACAGAGTGGATGTATTTATCAAATAGAAAAGCCACCCTGGACTTGGTTGTTCACCTGTTCTGTGATTTTCCTTTGGAAGAAAAAAGAGTTGTCATAGCTGTTGATATTTTGCTAGGCAGTGTTCTCTTACATTGAAAAGGATGTTTTTTAAACAAAATCACTTGCAAACAAGTTTTTAATTAGGGTAACAATTGCTATATAATATATATTCACATCCTGAAATTTTTCAATTTGTGAATATGGGATGTGTATATATGGCTTAGCCCCAAGTTTACAGTGCAGATTAACAGGTACTTATAAAACTAGCTAAAATAGAAAAATCACTGATCATTTGTACTAGAGCATTGCACACGGTAAGAGAAGATCCAGTGCTTCATATTAAAAATTAATATCATGTGATAATTGCGAGAGACCAAAATCAACATGTTTTTAAAATTATTATAGGAACAAAAATTCATCACCTGGTTTTCAATGTGCTTTAGATTTTAAGTGTTGTTTGGGCAGTTCTGGCTTTAATTTGGACCAATAGTAAATTACTAACATTCCAGTTTTCTCTACCAAAGTTTTTTCTTTTGCAAATATCCCAAATTTTCTTTGTCGATAAATGAGCCTTTACTATCATTCTCGTTCTAGTTCTCTAAAACTGTAGATATAAAGGTCTTCCTTCATTTTCTGCACATACCCCCTTTTGAGAAACTTCAAGTTTTGTATTTCTTTCAAAATTGCTTGAAGTTAGGAGCTCTTGTAGCTACTGGATGTCTACTTTTCAGGGGAATGTTCTAAGATTGTTCATACATAGAAAATTTCAAAAGTAGTATTCTTCAAATCGATAATGTGAGCAGAAGGCTTCTCCAGGAGTGGGTTTTTCTTTTGCCTCCTTGTTTGTTACTCCTTGAAAGAATTTGATCATGTAGGAGATGCAGAAATTTTTGGTTTGCTTTTTAAAAAGTAGAACTTCTTTATGCTTCTCGTAACCTCATTTTTCCTTGCCTATTTGGAGCCATTAAGAAGAATGAATGCCTTGGTCCTGATCTTCAGCTGAGGAGACTTGGGACTCTCCTTTCCCCTGTTGATTATTTTCTTGAGTTCTCAAAGGCCTACGGCTGGCCCGGCCGCCCACCCTCCCTCCTGCCCTCCCTTCTCTTCTTTTACCTGTTGCTTTCTAATTGCATCAACTTGCACAATGATGTCTAACTATATAT
>NW_004955572.1:1366475-1396332 GCF_000276665.1 Chinchilla lanigera
ACGGGGCCGTCTACATCAGTGTTCCAACTTGTCCCTGATGGTCTCTGAGATATGCAGACTGTTTAACCAGTCTCAGTAGTTACTCTTAAGCAATTTTTAGGTGGAGTTGGTCCTTCTAGGAAGAATCTCTTGATGTCACCTTCCTTATCTCAAAGCAGGTCCATTCCCTTGAGGTTTTTAATTCTTCATGAATTTGATAGCATTTCAGCTGAAAAGTTAGCAAGATTATTAAAGAAGGGGAGCTGTTTAAGAAACTGAAGAGTAGTTGCAAACTACATTGGGTAATTGTGACTTTCAGTTGTGTATCAGTTGAATTTTTGTTCTTTTCCCTGTGTATGTGGTGGTTCTATTTTTCTTCAATAAAACTTTTATTTAAAAAAGAGTTTCTGGGGAAGATCTTTAAAATTTGAATATTGTAGGAAAGTTATAAAACAACAAGACTTCAGATCTTCCTAATGATTTCCTTTAATGAATTCCCATTTGTCAGCTTTATTTTTAAAATTTTTCTTTCCTATTCTTGTAGCAGTTTTGAGACAGTGCTGTAGGAGTGTGGGGAGGGTATGGTGAAAAATGAGGAAAATTTCTAAGGATCTTCAAGGTAGGTAATTAAAGTTCTTTGAATTCCTTGAGTCTGCTGAATGGTCTTGACATGACATCTTGCCATACTCTTGAAATTCATAGCATACATGTGCGTGTACACTTAAGGAAATGAGGTTACTCCATGTAGGCATCTGTGTCTAAAGGTTTGAGAAGTTTGACTTTTTAATGTTACTATACATGAATCTTTTTAATTAGCTATTTTTGTTTAATGACTGTTACGTTTCAGTGCTGCAAATGGCAGAGTGTTATGAGCACATTTTTTTGTCTCATTTACATAAAACTTCCTAAAATAAATTGTTCATTAAAAAAATGGCACCAATGGGAATTTACATAATTATGCTTTATTAAATGGTGTCCTTTGCTGATGCTTTATTAATGAACATTTTCAGTTGCCTACAAAACAAAACTTGCTTTACATTTGAGTAGTGAATAGGTTCAAATCCAGGACTTTGTTCAGTTTTTCTTTTTCCTGCATTGCTGTTAGAAGAAATGATATTTTTTCTTTTAAATGGACACATAATATACTTTCATATTTAATATACTTAGAAGTCATGTTTAGTACAGTAAGAAAGAAGAACAACCAGCCAGGCATCTTGGTACATGCCTGCAATCCCATCACTCAGGAGGCTGAGGCAGAGATCACCATAAATTCAAGTCCAGCCTAAACTTATGTAATGAGAGGCAGTCTTAAAAAAAATCTTTTGTTTTGTAGAACCTTTTTAATGTGATACAGAATATATGAATGCATTGCATTAGACGTACTGGAACGTAACAATGTTGTAAGGTACAAAACAAGATTATTCTTATTTATCCTCTAATTCTTGGAATAAAATCTTTATTTTTAATTTTTTTATTGTAATTAAAGTATGTAATTCAGACATTTAGTACATTGACAGTATTGCATAGCTATCCTCACTGTGTACTTAAGCACAATCCAAAAGTAAACCTAGTACCCATTAAGCTGTCACTTTTCATTTCCCCCTTTCTCCAGCCCTGGAATCCCGTGATGTTTCTTTCTGTAGATTTGCCTGTTCTGGATATTTCTTGTTAATGGAATCATTATGTCACCTTTTGTATCGTATTTCTTTAATTTCAGCACATTGTCAAGGCTTCCAATCCCTAATCCCTTTTAAGATAGGCTCTCACTAAATTGCCCAGGCTGGACTCAGGCTGAACTTGAGTTCTCCTGCCTCAGCCTTCCAATGTGGTGGGATTATAGGCATGTAGCACCATACCTGACGTTAATTCCTTTTTATGGCTGAACAATATTTTATCAGGTGAGATTTTAGATATTTGAGTTGTTTCTATCTCTGAGGTAATTTGTATAATATTGCTGTGAAGATTAGTCTACAAATATTTGTTTAAATCCCTATTTTAAAATCATCTGGGAATATGCTCCAGAGGAAACTAGCAGGGTTACAATGGGAATTCTGTGTTAATGTACTGAGGAACTACCAGTTTCTCCACAGGAGCTGCATCCTTTTACATTTCTACGAGCAATGTGTAAAGGTTCCAGTTTTTCCATACCCTTATCGACAATTGCTGTTTGCTGGTTTTGTTTTTATGAGAGCCATCCTGGGGGGTGAAGTGGTAGTTCACTGTGGTTTTGAATTTCATTTCTTTATTGAGTGATGCTTGAGCATCTCATCATGTGCTTTTAATGCCATTTGTACACTTCCTTTGCCTGTGTTTTAAAGAGGTTTCTCTTTTTGTTACTGAGATGTAAGAATTCTTCATTCAAATATCTGCTACTGTTTTCTCCATGTTGTCTTTTCAGTCACTTGATGCTGTCCTTTGCACAAAATTTTTAATAAAATCCATTTAATGTATTTTGATGCTTGCACTATTATAGTCATAGTACGATACCATTGCCAGGTTCAAGCTCATTAGAATTTTAGACGTACTGTTTTTTGTAAGAATTTTATAGTTGCATTGCCTACATTTAAATGTTGGTCTCATTTGAGTTATTTTTTGTATATGGCATGAGAGAGAGGTTCCTTTGGCTTGTGGGTGTCACTGTGTCAACACGGTTTGTCAGAGAGACTCTTTCTCCGGTTGCACGGTCTTGTCACCTTTCTTTTAAATCAGTGGACAAGCACTGTGTGGGTGTCTTGGACTCACAGTTCTATTCCATCCATATATGGGTTGTGACGCCACTGCAGCATCGTTTTTATCACTATAGGTTTTTAAAAAACTTAAAAATCAGGATGTGTGTGTCTTTCAATTCTGTTTTTTTTTTTTTTTCAAGACTGTTTTAGCTCTTCAGGTCCCATGTAATTCCCTATGAATATTACAATCAGCCTTTCCATTTTTTTTCCATATTTATTTATTTTTAGACAAGGTCTTGCTATGTAGTTCACATTGGCCTTGAACTCACTATGTACCCCAAGCTGGCCTCAAACTCACAGTGTTCCTCCTCCTTCAGCCTCCAGAGTGCCGGGATTGCAGGCGTGTGCCACCACACCCAGCTAGTCTTTCCATTTCTGTAAAAAGATCATTAAGATTCTAAATCTGTAGATCACTTTGTGTTGAATCTATAGATCACTTTGGGGAATATTGTCACCTTAATGTTAAATCTCCCAGTCCATGAACACAAGATAGCAATTTCAGATCTTTTCTTTTTTCTTTCTTGTTTTTCTTTTTTTTTTTTTTGAGACAGGGTCTCGCTATATAATTCAAACTGGCCTTGAACTCACTGTGTATGCCTGGCTGGACTTGAACTCATGGTGATCCTCCTGCCTCAGCCTCCTGAGTGCTGGGATTATAGGTGTGTGTGCCACCACACCTGACATAGATCTTTTTAAAATTTCAGTAATTTTGTATATTTCATTGGATATCCCATATACCCCTCTTTAAATATATTCCTAAATATTTTACTCTTTGATATATTTTGAATGAAATTGGTTTTTACATTAAATATACTTTTGGTGATCATCAGTGTGTGTAGCCCTGTACAACTGATTTTTGCATGTTGGTCTTGTAGCCTGCATTTTTACTAGATTTGCTAGATTAAATACATTTCTATGGATTAAGGATTTTTGTTTAAGTATCTTTACTGTTTAAAAACAGTTTACATTTTTCCAGTTTGGATACCTTTAATTTCTTTTTCCTTTTAATTTCTTAGCCTGATGTGTCTGACTCCAGTTTCTAACGCAGTTTGAAAGAGAAGTTGGTAATACGGGCATACTTGTCTTATCCTGATGAGATGGGGCAGCTTTCAGTCTTTCACCTTTGAATATGACTTAACTGTGCATATTTCACAAGTGTCCTTTATAGTGTTAAGGAAGTTTCCTTTTCTTAGTTTTCTGAGTGTTTTTTTTAATCATTAAAGGTATTGAATTTTATCCATTGCTTTTTCTGCATGAATTGAGGTCATCATGTGGTTTTTCTCCTTCATTCTATTAGTGTGGTATATTACATTGATTTGTTTTCACAATTTGAACTGTTCTTCAATTCTTAGCATAAATGATACTGGGTCATGGTGTATCATCTTTTTGATGATTGGATTTAGCTTGCTAGTGTTTTGTATGTTTGGGTTTTGTTTTTGTTTTGTCTTTTTGAGACAGGGTCTCACTATGCAGTTCAGGCTGGCCTTGAGCTCACTTTGTAGCCCAGGCTGACCTCAAACTCACAGAGATCCTCCTGCCTCAGCCTACCAAGTGCTGGGATTACAGCCTGTACCATAGCTTCTAGCATTTGTTGAAGAGTTTTGCATCTCTGTTCATAAAAACACTGGTCTGTAGTACTGTATTGGTATCTTTTTCCAGCTTTGATATCAGGCTAATTCTAGCTTCATAAGATGACTTACTAAATATTTCTTCCTCTTCAGTTTTTGGGAAGACTTTGAAAAGACCTAGTATTCATTCTTCTTTAAATATTTATAGAATTCACCAGTGAAGCCATCTGGTTCTAGACTTGCATAGGTCTATTTGGATTTTCTGTGTTTTATATGCTTTGATAATTTGTGCATTTCTAGGAAATTGTCACTTTTCATTTTGGTTATCTAATTTGTACAATTGTTCATAGAAATCTTCTTTAACCCTTATTATTTCTGTAAGTCCAATAGTGTCCCATTTTTGTATCTTTTTTTGTGGTTCCAGGCATCTAACTTGGAGGGAACTCTACTACTGAACTATGACCCCAGCCCTTCTTAATTTATGTGTGAGACAGGGTCTCACTAAGAATCCTAGACTGGACTAGAATTTAAGATCCTCTTGCCTCAGTGTCCCAAATAACTGAGATTACAGACATGTTTCACCTTATCAGATTTCACTTTCAATTCTGATTTTAGTAAGATAGTCTGTTTTTTCCTTTAGTCTAGCTAAAAATTTTATCATTTTGTTGATCTTTTTCTCAAAGATGAATTTTTGACTTTTATTTTTACTATCATTTCTCTGTTGTCTAGTTCACCTATCTCTAATCCTTATTCTTTACCTCTCTGCTACTTTTGGATTTAACTTGTTGTTTTAGTTTGCTTTTATTCTTAAGGCATGAAGTTAACTTATTTATTTAATTTTTTGTCCCTTTTAATTAATTTTATTGTTACTTTTTTTTGTTTTTTTTGAGACAGGGTCTCGTTATGCAGTTCAGGCTGGCCTTGAGCTCACTTTGTAGTCCAGGCTGGTCTCGAACTTGGAACGATCCTCCTGCTTCAGCCTTCCGAGTGCTGGGATTACAGGCATGCGCCACCATGCCTGGCTCAAGTACATTTTAGATATACATAATGATCGCATTCATCAAAGAGAATTTGTACCTGTATATGATACAAGTTGTTTTTATCCCTATTCCCCTACCCTCCCTTCAACCCGTAACATTTATTTAAAATTTTTTTAGTATAGGCACTCACAGCTATACATTTTTGTCTGAATACTTTTTTTACAGCATCCTCTAAGTTTTGCTGCCTTTTTGTTTTTATTCATCTGAAAATATTTTTAAAATTTCCATTGTAATTTTTGCCCCATTAGTTGTACGTTAATTTCCACATTTTGTGAATTTTGTTTTTCGTTTTTTCTTCTTTTACTGATTTCTCATTTCACTCCATTGTCAAAGAAGGTATTATATGTGATTTCAGTCTTTTTAAATTTGAGGCTTGTATGGTGTCTTTGTTACTTTTCCCACTGCAGGCACAAAATACCCAATGCCTACAAGCTGAAGGAGGAAAGATTTTTTTCGGCTCACAGTTTGTAGAAGTTTCACTCCATAGTCGGCAGCTTCCAAGGCGGGGTGGCACAGCAGAGGAGAAACAGTGCATGGCGTGGCAGGCAGAAGCAGCATGCAGTGAGCCTGCCTTACCCTTTCAGCCCATCCAGACTGCAACCCTTTCAGATGTTGCCCTCCACAGCCAGCGTGGCCTTCCCGTTATCCACACCCACAACTACGCTAAAGCAATCAGTAGGCTCATATAGTACCGCACACCCTTAATCCCAGCATCACAGGCTCTAGATCCAGCCAGTGCAGAAGAGCCCCACCTATGAGTACATGAGGCTTTAGGAGGACATCTAGGTACAAACCATAACATTTGGTGGAGTGCAGTGATGGTGAACCTTTTGGGACTTTCAGGGATAGCAAACAGCCAGCTGCGGCATGTGTGCCATAGGTTCAGCACCGCTGTTGTAGTGTGTGCTCCTTGTAGACTTGAGAAGAACACATATTCTGCTTTCTGGGGTAGAGCATTCTGATTGCTATACTTTCTTGATCATATTGTTATTCCTTATCCCCTGTAATACTGTGGGTTTTTACTTAAAATTCTCTGTAATTCTCTTAAAATTAGTAGAGCCGCCCTGGTTTTCTTTTCATTGCTATTTGCATATGTCTTTTTCTATCCTTTCTCTTTTAATGTACTTCTGTGTTAGGATCTACATGAGTCTCTTGTAGCCAGTTTCTACTAAGATTATATTTTAAAATCCATTATACCAGTCTCTTTTGACATTGGTAAGTTTAATTTTTTTCATTTAAAATAATTAATTGATGAGAAATTGGCTTCTGCCATTTAGCTGTTTTGTATATTATGCCTTTTTGTCCCTCAGTACCTTCAATTACTGCTTTCCTTTGTGTTTTCTTCAATAGGTGAGGTTTTTTGTTTTACTACCATACGTGACATACATGAAATAACAGGTAATGCACTTTTACTTGTACATTTGTTCTTAGGCTGAATTTGTAATTTTTTAATCATAAAATATCTAAACATAAGCTTATGTGACTAGTAAGCCCAGGGAGAATAAAAGTTGTATATCTGTATCATATTTGATGCTGATAAGTCTGAAAACATTACCATTTTTTACTTTTTTCTAAACCAACAGTATTCTTACTTATCAGATTATAGGTCATTTGAATTTAAAAATCATTTGTGAGTTCCTATATTTTCTGAAAGAACACTTAATTTATATACTTTTCTTTCAGCCAGTTAAGTAGAGCTCATTTACAACTTAATCTTTGCAGTAACACCCAGAGTTAGAAAAATACCACATGTATGTAATGTACACATAAACGTACACATGCGAACAGATCTGTTTTCTTCAAAAACTTCAGCCATGTGTTAAGTACCGTAATACAGAATACTCATTTGTAAAAGAATAGCTTGATCTCAATAGTTTCTGGTAAATGAAAGCCCACTGGCTAAAGCTTTTTAGCAGTATTTGTGGGAAAGACTTGAGATTTTTCACTTGCCTAATTTCAAAATAGCTCTTACTTTCCCATCTGATGAGAGTCATTTCCCTGAGATGTACTTGTAAAAAGAGGTAGCCCTCATGCTCCAGAGAAGGTAGGGTGGCAAAGGCAGGAGAAGGAATGCAAGTCGTCCTTTAGGAATTCTGGGGCATACCTGCTGGTCACAGGGCTCACTGATACTGGTTGTGAACTAAATTTCTGCCCAGTGATTGAGGAGGGGACTAGAGATTGATAGTGACAGAAGGAGGGAGGAAGAGTAGGAACAGTTGGAAAAAAGAGGCCTTAACGGAGCCAGTTTGAGGAGATCGTAGGTTTCCTGAAGCATCCAGTGCAATTTCAAGTTATTAACAAAATTGTGCAAACAAGAAGCAAGCAGAGTGGGGGTTAGTACAGCATATAGTCTAGAGTGATTCAAGAAGTTTCTATTGGCCGGGCGTAGTGGCGCATGCCTGTAATCCCAGCACCCGAGAGGCTGAGGCAGGAAGATCTTTGTGAGTTCAAGACCAGCCTGGTCTACAAAGTGAGCTCAAGGCCAGCCTAAACTACATAGTGAGACCCTGTCTCAAAAAGACAGAAAAATAAAAAAATAAACCAAAGGTAGCTGGGTATAGTAACATACACCTCTAATACCAGACTTGGGAGACTGAAGCAGGGGGATCGTGAGTTCAAGTGTTCAAGGCCAGTGTGGGCTACCTAAAAAAATCCTGCCTCTAAATAGATAAATCAAGCAACTCAGCAAAAACCAATAAGCCCTCATGGTTTAATGGTGCAAGAGGAGTCAGTGAAGATGGTATAAAGATACCGCCCTCCCAAGATTCTGAGCCACTCGCAGACAGCCAAACGAAAGAGATTGAGGAACTCAGTATTTGGCTGGGCACTGTTGGGCTGCAGGGGGTGTGCAGCCCACATTTCTGTCCGGCTGTGTTCTCGGGGACCCCTAACATTTTGGTTGACTGGCCGCACACACAGGCCTGAGAGCCCGTGTGCCCTGACAGCTGGAAAGCCCAAGCGAGCTCTCAGGATGCAAAAGGGGACAAATAGGAAAGCAACAGCTGTTTCTGGGAATGGAAAGATCAATCTAATGGTTACCCTCCCAAACCAGAGGCCCAGTCCAAAGAATTAATTTTTACAAATGTTTTTCTCCTACTAAAGTTGGAATAAAGAGACATGAGGGTTTTTTGGCCTACTTCTTTTAACCAGGCACTGTACCATAAAGACCTTAAGAAAGCTGTCTTTGGGGCTGGAGATACAGCTCAATGGCACAGCACTTGCCTGGCAAGCACAAAGTCGTGAGTTCAATTCCCGGTACCAAGAAAAAACTGTCTTTGGTACAAATCCTTACCTTTGGCAAGCTTGCACCAGTTTTCCCCCAGCTCCAGAATGAATGGGGTGCCCCAGAGATCCATCCTCCCCAAGAAAAGCTAAAAAATTTTTTTTGCTCTCAACACTTCATAGTTCTTAACAGGAGAAAAACAGGTTTACCAACCAACCAGGAAAAGGTATGCTATAAAAGCTTGATAGCCAGATGTGGCACACACCTGTAATCCCTGCACTCGGAGGCTGATGCAGGAGGATTCTCATGAATTTGAGGCAAGCCTGGGCTACGTAGTTAAAGGCCAGCCTGATTTACACAGTGAGACCTTGTCTCAAAAAGATAAAAAAATAATAATTTTTTTTTTAAAAAAAGCATGCTTACCTGATGTGTATATGGCAGATATTCAGGAAAAGATGAGTAAATCTGTGTGTGTGTGTGTGTGTGTGTGTGTGTGTGTGTGTGTGTGTGTGTGTATGTTTTGAGTTGGTTTCACTATGTAGTTCAGGCTGGTCTGAAACTCACAGTGTAGCCCAGGCTAACTTCATACTCTTGGCGATCCTTCTGCCTCAGCCTCCCAAGTGCTGGGATTGCAGGCATGCACCACCATGCCCTGCTTCTAGGTTTTCTGGTTTTTGGTGGTTTTTCTTGGTCTTTTTGAGACAGGGTCTTGTTACGCAGTTCATCTCAGGCTGGCCTTGAGCTCACGTTGTAGCCCAGGCTGGTCTCAAACTTGCAGCAATTCTCCTGCTTCAGCCTCCCAGAGTGCTGGGATTATAGGTGTGCACTACCACACCCGGCAGCTTCTGTATACAAAGTGTAGTACTGGGGATTGAACCCTGGGCCTTCACAGTGTACTACATTCCCTGTCACTCCTTTGAGACAGATAATGTTGCCCAGGCTGGGCTTAACTTGTGATCCTCCTGCCTCAGCCTCCCAGAGTGCTGGCATTTATAGGCATGCACAGCTACCACCACTGGTGTGGGGGGGTTCTTTTTATATTTTATTTTTATACTATTTTGACTCCCTTTTCATTGTATCGTTTAGTTATTTCTTAGTGGTTACCCTGAGGATCACAGTTGGCCTCTTTAAATTTGCAAAAACTGATCTGAATTAACGACAACTTGGCTTCAGTAGTATAAAAAACCTCTACCTATGTGGCTCCAACCCTCTTTCTTCATGCTACGGTAACACATACATAGTATTTCACATGCCCATTAACCCATTTATGCTGAAGGTTGTAATTTTTAAAAATTTTTGTGTGAAATTCATACAGATTACATAGAAAAATTCAAGGAACCAGGATTTGAAGAGAAAAAAGTTAAACTTCATTTTTATGGGTGCTCTGAACATGGCAATTAAGAGTTAATATAGAGGTGAAAACCTTGTTGTGTCTCCTACTCAGTCTAAAATAGCCAATGTGGCATTCTTTTTTTTTTCCCTTTTTTTAGATAGGGCCTCGCTGTGTAGTTCAGGCTGGCTTGAGTTTACTGTGTAGCCCAGGCTGGCCTCAAACTTGTGATCCTTCTGCCTCAGCCTCCCGAGGGCTGGGATTACAAGGCATGCACCACCATGCCCAACCTAATGTGGCATCCTTTTTTTTTTTTGGAACTGGGAATTGAACTCATGACCTCACACTTGCCAGGCAGGCACTTTAATGTGGCATTCTTAAATTGAAAGTAATATAAATGTCAATGTGAGATGCTTTAGATATCCAACTGTTTTGTATTGGTCAAAAATCCCTTCTGCTGTGAGGTAGCTCAGAGGAATCCTATGCATAAGCATCTTCTTGTTTGTTACTGCAAGAAATTATTTTTTTGAACATGTGGCAGACAGAATTTTCACTTAAGTACAAAGACATCTGTTTGGTTGTAGATTTGTTTTTATTATTATATGTGACTATTTTTACTTGCTTTTTTTTGGTACTAGGAATTGAACTCAGGACCTTGCGCTTGCCAGGCAGGTGCTTATGCCACTGAGCTATATCCCTGACCCCTATATGTGACTATTATGAAAGCATTTAAAGAAATAATTGTCTGAATTTCTTCATAATTAACATACCTAAAAGGGCAACATGGAATTTTCTGAATTTAATAAGTCAACACAAGAATAAAGCAACCGCAAATTTGCTTAGACTTGAACCTACAAAATGAAATGAGGCTTCTATCCTAGGAGTAGTAATTCAGATTGTGGAGTTGACATCTTTGAAAAGTGTGTTTCTGATTTCTCTTCCAATTAAGGAGTTCTGCCAGGCGTGGTGGCGCATGCCTGTAATCGCAGCACTCAGGAGGCTGAGGCAGGAGGATCTTGGGAGTTCGAGACCAGCCTGGGCTACAAAGTGAGCTCAAGGCCAGCCTGAACTGCATAGTGAGACCCTGCCTCACAAAGACAAATAAAGAAAAAAAAAAAGGAGTTCTGATTATAAAGCAGTTCCCCTTTTATCTTTCAAAGCAATACACTTATTTATAAAACAAGGATCTAATAAGGTTTTAGATTCAACCATTTTAAGAGAAAACCAGATATAAACAGGTCAAGTGTTTTAACCCAAGGTTCAGAGAAGCATGAAAGCTCTAGTACCTTTAATTGTGTGGGGCCGATGTTAGCCTTCTCACCCTATTTTTTTTTTTTTACACGTAGTGTGTGCTAGTGGTACAAAGTAGTAGGTTTCATTGAACAGAACATAGAACATACTTTGCTCATGCCCACCCTCCCCATTACCCCTCAGTCCCCCTTCTGCTCCCATGTCGTCACTCTCAGCCTCACTGTTTCACTTGACACGATGATCTCCAGTTCTGTCTTTTTTCCTGCAAACAACATTATTTTATTGTTTGTGACTGAGTAATACTCCACTGTGCATATAGACCACATTTTCTTTATCCATTCCTCCATTAATAGGCACCTAGCTGATTGCATATCTTGGCTTTTGTAAATTTGCCGCAGTAAACAGGATATGCAGGTATCATATACTGACTTGACTTCTTTTGGTTGTAGTATTCCTAGGAGTGGTATAGCTGGATCATGTGGTAGTTCTGCTCATATGTAGAGAGGATTACCTCCTTCACAAATGAAGGGAACTGCAAAAGATCATTGTTCCAAACCAGTATAGAGTTCCCACTTAAGCCAGATCGTTAGGTTCTTTTATCCAAGAATGGGGATTTCAGGGGTATAGAGTGCTAAGGTAACACTCAGAATATTCTGTTCCGTTCATTTCTCTCTCTCTCTCTCTCTCTCTCTCTCTCTCTTTCTCTCTCTCTTTGGTCTTTTTGAGTTAGGGTCTCAGTGTGCAGTCCAGGCTGGCCGTGAGTGAGCTCACTTTGTAGCCCAGGCTACCCCAGTGCTGGGATTACAGGCGTGCACCACCACACCCGGCTCTTGTTCATTTCATTTCTAATGTATTATTTCAAAACAGGCCATTACAGTGTGTATTTTAGAGGAAAGGGGTGGGATGTAAGAAGCAATGATGGCCACAGTAATTGATGAAACATGTTCCTTTATGTAAATAAGCATTGACCAAAAATAAAAATGATTAATTTTGTTGGGGGAGGTGAAAATAAGTGGCACTAAAATATTAGATAGGCCAATAGGGAAGATGGGGGAATTTGGAGCCACACTGTATTCATGTATTAAGGTATCTGTTTTGTTTAGAGGGAGAATGAACACTTCGGACTCTCAAGTGCATATTTAATTTAATGCATATTAAACTTGAAGGGTAGCTGGACATGGTGGTAGAGGTCTGTAATCCCAGCACTGGGGAGGCTGAGGCAGGAGGATCGCTGTGAGTTTCAGGCCAGACTAGGCTAGACAGTGAGTTCAAGGTCAGCCTGGATTACATAGTGAGACCCTGCCTCAAAACACCAAAAAATAAAGCTGGGCATGGTGGCGCACGCCTATAATCCCAGCACTCAGGTGGCTGAGGCAGGAGAATCCTTTCGAGTTCAAGGCCAGCCTGGGCTACAAAGTGAGACCCTGTCTGAAAAGAAAAACAAATTTTAAAATTTTTTTTAAAAAGGTGCCCAGAAATCCCACTCCTAGGTTGGAAACCTGTTTTTACACAGAAGCTTATATGATAAATGTTTACAGTAGTTTCATTTATAGCTGCCAAAAACATGAAACAACCCAAATGTTCTTCAGCTGGCGAATGGACAAACAATGGTACGTCTGGGTAATGGAGTACTGCTAAGCAGGATGAAGGAACAAGCTTACTACGTGAGTGAATCTCCATTACTATGCTAAGTGAAAGAAGCCAGACTCAGAAGGTATAAGGAGTCTACCTTCATATGGTGTTACGGTGTAATGTCTTTTGCATCACATCCCAGAAGAGGCAAACCCACGTGAAAAGCAGACCAGTGATTACTGTGGTTAGGGTGGGGTGGGGCAGAGTAAGAGGGAATAGTGGGGGTGATGGAATCGCTCTATACTTTCATTGGTGGTCTATACACTGAAAAATAAATTTTGCTGTAGGTAAGTTCAACTTTTAAGGATGATCCTAAAAGAGTAGAAATAAGATATATGACATCAAAAGCAGTAGAGGGAGAATCATGATCAGTAGAAAGCCAGTGAAACAAGGCGAGGGAAAGAAGCTTAGGAAAAAAGTTGGTATAACACACAAAAATAACATGGTAGAGATAATTACAAGGTAATCAAAAGGCCCTATGAAAAAATCAGATGGTTCACAGACTGACAGAAGATATCCATAGTGCATATAATCAACACAGGATTAATTTTCAGAAAATACAAATAAATAAGTTTTGTAAATCAAGATAAATCTAGATGTCTCAAAAATGAGCAAAGAGGCCAGGCATGGTGGCACATGCCCATAATCCCAGCACTTGGGAGGCTGAGGCAGGAGGATTGCCATGAATTCGAGGCCCACCTGAACCCACGGAGACACTGTCTTAAAAGCGAAGAAGCTGGATGTGGTGGTGTATGCCTGTAGTCCCAGCTACTTGGGTGGCTGAGGCAAAAGAATTCCAAGTTTGAGGCCAGCCTGGGCAACTGGGCACTTAGCAAGAATAGAAATAGGCTACTCACAGAAGAAGAAATCTAAATGGCCACTGAATGTATAAAATCAAATCTCATTTTAATCAGAAGAATACAAGGTAACACAAGTACTATTTCACATGCATCCAACTAGGAAAAATGGGAAGCTACGCAACAGTGACTGATGGTATTGATGTGAACCACTGGGAACTGATCTGTGGGGGGATTATAAATCGGCACAACTACTTTGAGAAGGAATAATGGTATTTAGTAAATCAAAGATGCCCTCATCTTATGATTGAGAATCTGAGATCTGTATCCTACAGAAATTCTTGCACTGTGATTAGTCTGTTTTTGTGTTGCTGTAACAATGTCTGACACTGCGGGAGGTGTGCACATCAATTTATTTGGCTCGTGATTCTGGCGGCTGGAAAGTGAAAAGCATGGGGCTGGCGCCCTGGCAAGAACCCCCTGGCTGCATTACAATATGGCGAAGGAACAGGGACCCAGTTGCATGCAGAAGGGGCCAAGTGGATGGGGTGGCCTCGCTTTCTAACGTCGCACATGTGTGAGGTCTGACCCAGGCCCTTGAGACCTCACCCACTCCCATGAGACGCGCATGGCTCCATTCCAGGATGGTACCCTCAGAGTCTAACCACCTGCTGCACCCCCACCTCTGCAAGTTCCCACTACCTTCCATAGCGCCACGTCAGAGACCGAGCATCCCGCATATGACCCTTAGGGGGCGGCAAACCACATCCAAACCATAGCACTATGTGTGAAGAGAAATCTGTAAGAATGTTTATTTCTGTATCATCTATAATTAGTAAGAGAAACTGAAATGAAGTATATTCAACAGAGTGAATTGTGATCCATTTATAAAATACGTTGCATAGCAGTTTAAGTGCACGAGTTAGTACAATATGTATCAACACCAATGAATCCCTAAATTAATGGTATGCAAAAACAGGAAGGTATTAATCCCTAAATTAATGGTATGCAAAAACTTGACATACAGGAAGATACGTCAAGTACACCACTGATTTAATTTTTTTTTCTTCTTGAGACAGGATTTCACTATGCAGTTTAGACTGACGTTGAGCTCACTTTGTAGCCCAGGCTGGTCTCAAACTCCCAACGATCCTCCTGTCTCAGCCTCCCGAGTGCTGGGATTACAGGTGTGTGCCACCACACCCAGCAAGATTTAAATTTTTAAAAAATGATTAAAAGTAAATATTTAAAATTTCTCTTTAATGGCTTAAAATATAAATACATTGTTTAAGGGCACATACATATATGAGAGGATTTCCTTCACTCACCAAGATGTAAGCTGGGTGCTCCAGCATACACCTGTAGTCCCAGCTACTTCAAAGGCTGAAGCAAGAGAATCCCAGGTTCGAGGCTAGTGTGAGAAACTTAAAGACCCTGTCTCAAAAAGTTTTTCATAAAGCTACAGTTTTTAAGAAAAATAGCCAAATTGCTAGAACTAAAAAATACAATCAGAAATTTAAAACTCAGGGCTGGGGATATAGCTCAGTGGTACAGTGCCTCCCTGGCAAGCGTGAGGTCCTGAGTTCAGTACAGAAAGAAAAGAAAAAAGAAAACACAGTGGAGGGGCTCAATAGGAGATAACAGCATAAAATCAGTAAACTTCAGGACAATTGGCCGACAGAATTCTCTCAATCTGAACACTAGAAGTAGCTTTTTCAGTACTGAGGATTGAAACCAAGACTTCACCTCTGTTAGACAAGTGTTCTACAACTGAGTTATATCTCAGGCCTTTTGAAATTTTTGAGTCTCAGTAAATTGCCTAGGCTGGCATCAAATTTGAAATCATCCTGCTTCAGCCTCTTTAGTAGGTGGGATTATAGGCATGTGTCACCAAGCCCACAAAGAAAATATTTTTTTTTTCTTTTGGTTTTTTGAGACGGCGTCTTGCTATGTAGTTCAGGCTGATCTTGAATTCACTATGTAGCCCAGGCTGGCCTTGAACTTGCAGCAATCCTCCTGCCTCAGCCTCTTCAGTGCTGGGATTACAGGTGTATGCCACCACACCTGTAGAAATAGGTTTTTCTATTTATTCCAGAAAATAAATTTTTACAAAGTGAACAGTCTCAAGGAACAGTGGGACAATTTGAAAATATAACTAGTTTTCAGTTCATAAAAGATCCAGAAAAGAGAAAGAGACTGAAAGAGTATTTGAAGAAATAATGTGTAGCCAGGTATTGTGGTGCATGCCTGTAACCTCAGCCTTAGAAGGCTAAGGCAGGAAGATCATCACAAATTTGAGGTGAGAGGGAGGGAGGGAGAGAGACAAAGTATTTGCTTCACTCACCAAGATGTACTATGAGCTGCATGGTGTGGATACACCCAGCTACTTAGAAGGCTGCAGTAAGAGAATCTGATTCTCTCTCCCTTCCCCCAACCCCACCCCTTGTGGTCTCGATCTAGCTCTCCCTCTCCGCACAAGAAGATGGGTAGGCAGATGTGATGGCACACAGCAGTAATCCCAGCCCTCGGGAGACTGAGACAGGAGGATCGTTGGGAGTTCGAGACCAGCCTGGGCTATAAAGTGAGCTCAAGGCCAGCCTGAACTGTATAGTGAGACCCTGCCTCAAAAAGACGAAAAAAAAAAAAAAGGAGAAGAAGGTCATCTGCAAGCCAGGATGAGGAACTGAATGGGCTGGCACTGAACTCAGCCTCCAAGATGAAGAGCAATGGGTGTCTGCTGGATAAGCTACCCAGTCTCTGGTATGTTATTATAGCGCAGGCTAACACAGCAATGAAGTCCAGGAAGAAGTGCACGCCAGCTGCCTTGAGGAACTGGCCCAAGTGACCAGTGCATCAGTGTGATGCCTGCTCTTTGCCAGAAGTTCCCCTTTCTGTCCTCCCCTGTGGCCTAGTGACCTTCATTGTGTCAATGAAATCCCTCTATGCTTACTGTTGTGTGCTACACCCTGACCCCTGTTAAAGACATCTGTGCACGGATCTGCACTCAAGGCTCCCTTTCTGTTTGGTTCAGCTGCCCTGGGAGCTCCTCCCTGCCGACCCCACGTGGCATACCTCCTGCCTTCTAGAACTGGGAGGGCAGGCAGTCCTTTTCACTTTCCTGGGCTCCATGCTATTTTGTCTGTGCCTGCCTGACCATCAGTCAGGAGAACACTGAGGCCCGAACCCAGGGCCTCACACTTGCTAGGACAGCACTCTACCCCTAGGCTACGCCTGTACCCCGCAGTCATTTTTCAGTAACATAATTATTTGTTTTGACAAAATGGCACAGAAATAACCAAATGCTGAAAGAACTGAAGTGTCATCCCCAAATTCTACATCCATCAGGAATGAGGAATACATTCTCAGACAAAGGAAAACTAAAACTAAAATAATTTTTCCAAGCCGGGTGTGGTGATGCACACCTGTAATTCCAGCACTCAGGAGGCTGAGACAGGAGGATTGCCCCGAGTTTGAGGCCACCCGGGGCTACATAGTTCAAGACCAGCCGAACTACATAATGAGACTATGCAATCTCATAATTTCAATACATAAATGAACTAATGAATTTTTCCCTAGCAGAACTACACTTAAATAATAGCTAATGAAAAATCACTCACATAGAAGGGAAATTATACAAGAAGGAACCCTAAAATGCCAGAAATTAAGAAATAACTAAGAAAATAGAAGAAATATGGGTAATTAGTAGACAATTCTCATGAGTTTTCAAAATCATAAATTGTATTTGAAATAAAAAATTATAAAACCACCTGATTTTCAAGGCAATGATATTTAAAAGTGGGAGGGGAAGCCATGTGTGGTGTTGCATGCCTGTAATCTTGGCAATCTAGGAAGCTGAGGCAGGAGGATCAAAGGATTGCAAGTTGCAGCCCAGACTGGGCAACCTAGCAACTCAGTGAGACTTTGTCTTAAAATTTAAAAGGGCTAGATGAATGTGGTGGTGCACGCCTATAGTCCCAGCACTCGGGAGGCTGAGGCAGGAGGGTCGTTGTGAGTTCGAGACCAGCCTGGGCTCAAAGTGAGCTCCAGGCCAGCCTGAACTGCATACTGAGATCATGTCTCAAAAAGACAAAAAAATTAAAGGGCTGGGGATGTAGCTTAGTATGAAGGCTCTGGGTTCAAGCCTCAATATTGCAATTTAAAAAATAAAATGAAAAAAGTGTGAGGTAAATATCCCACACTTCACTCGAAGTGGCAAACCTCAATACCATAGACTGTGGTGTGTCTTACTATATATGTACATAATACACATTGGAGGAATATTTTAGTACCCTGGGCAATAACTGAGAAAACTGTACAAAGCAGTGCACTCAAAGACACTATAAATAAATCAAAATGTAGTTTTAATTAATGTTCTTGTAACCAGTGGAAGGAAGGAACCAAAAACAATGGAAGCAAAGATAAATGAAATGATAGACTTCAGTCTTAACATATAAATGATTTCCTTAAAAATGAACCCTATATATAATATCCCAATTCATAGGCAAAGAATGGTAAGGGGATTTAACAAACCAGGACTCAACTACATAAACTTCAATTCATATTCAAACAGTGTAAGTAGATTGCAAATACAGGGATGGGAAAAGAGGTACCATGCAATGAGTAATTTTCAAAAGGTAGGAGGGGGCTTTATTAATATCAGATTAAAGTGGACTTCAAAGCAAAGCAAACTATTAGACAAAGAAGGACATTACATAATGTTAAGAGGAACAGTTCACTAGGAAGACATACTATATGGCTTTAAATGTCCACCCATTAAACAACAGAGCTTCATAATACATGAAACAAAAATTGATAGAGCCAAAAGGAGAAACAGAGAATCCACAGTAGTTGAGGACTTCAACAATATTCTCAGCAACTAGTAGAAAATTGGCAAAAATATGGATGTCAGAATATAATCAACAAACAGGCTCCAATTAACATAGATTGGGCATTTTATTCAACAGTAAAATACTAATTTTTCAAGTTTCCATGGGATGCTTACTAAGATCATATTCTAGGCCATAACACAAACCCCATCACATTTTTTAAAAACTGTCATAATAGGGTGTGGCTAAGTGTGGTGGTGCACACTTGTCATCCCAGCAATTGGGACGCTAAGGTGGGAGGATCATCATGAGTTTGAGACCATCCTGGGCTACACAGTGAGGTCAAGGGCAGGCTGAACTACATAGTGAGACCCAAAATTAGAGAAATCAAAGAAATAAAAAAATACTGAAAACCAAAGATGGAAAAAAATACTTGATGTGACAGGAACCCAGAAAAAAACAGGGGTCACTATTCTACTTGCAGACAAAGTTAACTTCAAGCCAAGATTTATCAAAACATACTTGTTAAGGGAAAACTCGGGGCTGGGGATTTAGCTCAGCGGCAAAAGCGCCTGCCTGGCATGCGCAAGGTTGTGAGTTCGGTTCCTGGTACCGGAGAAAAACCAAAAAAAAAAAAGGGAAAACTCCAAGAAGAAGACATAACAATCATAAATATATGTGCACCAAATACCAGTGCACCCAACTATATAAAACAAATATTAACAGACATGAAAGTTCAAATAAGCACTAACACAATTGTAATGTGGGACCATAATAGCCCACTGTCACAAATAGATCAACTAGACAAAAAAGATCAACCAAGAAATATCAGAACTAAAGCAATCCTGTGAACAAATGGACTTAATAGATGTATGCAGGGTGTTCCACCCCACAACATTAGAATACACATTCTTTTCTCTCTCTCTCTTTTTATTTTGATACCAGGAATTGAACTCAGGACCTTGTGCTTGTGAGGCAGGTACATATACTACTGAGCTATATCCCCAGCCCCACACATTCTTCTCAGTTGAGCATGGAAAGTTCCCAAAAATAGACCACATACTGGCTCATAGAACATGCTTAAGTAAATGCAAAAGAATTGAAAGTATTCCAGGCATATTATCAGACCATAGTGTGTTGAAATTGAAAATGGCAAAAGAAACCACAAGAACTACATAAACAATAAAAACAGAACATAACTCCATAAACAAATGAAAATTAAAATAACTACTGAACAACTAAATGGTTACAGATGAAATTAAAGAAGCAGTGTATTAACCATTGTTACCATCCCATTATCTTGTTTTGAAATTTTGGGTTTGTTTTCTCTTTGAAATAAAACTTAAAATTAAATAAAATAAAATTTAAAAATATACAGAGGAGAAAAATAAGAAATTAAACAAGAAGCAAACAAGCAGTATCTACAATATAATTTAATGCCAATACAACGTACTGGAACTTATGGGATGCAATGAAAGCAGTGCTAAGAGGGAAATATATGGCCATAAATTCTCACATCAGGAAAACAGAACAAGTTCAAGAAACCTAATGCTGAACCGAAAACTTGTGGAAAAAGAAAAACAAGTCAAGTCCAAAGTTCGTATGAGGGAGGAAATCAGAAAGATCAGAGCAGAAATTAATGCAATAGAGACTAAGAAAATATTACAAAAAATCAATGAAAGGCCAGGTGTGGTGGTGCACCCATGTAATCCCAGCATTTGGGAGGCTGAGGCCAGAAGATCGCTGAGAGTTTGATACCAGCCTGAATTGCATAGTAAAACCCTGCCTCAAAAAGACAAATAATCAATAAATAAATATAAAAAATAAGCAATGAATCAAAAAGTTGGTTCTTTGAAGATTAAATAAAATTGATAAACCCTTAATCAACCTTATCCAAAAAAAGGAAAAAAGACTCATATTCATGCAATTAACAATGAAAAGGGTAAAATCATTACAGATCCTGTAGAAATCCAGAAGATCACCAATATCTACATCAAGAAACTTTATTCTAATAAGATGGAAAGCACAGAAGAAATGGACAGATTCCTAGATACATATGCATTACCAAAGCTGAATCAAGAAGATATAAAAATTCTGAATAACCCAATATCAGTCAGTGAAATTGAAAATTAATAAAAAACTTACCAACAAAGAAAAACCCAGGCCCTGATGGATTCACTGCTGAATTCTAAACAAATTTAGAGAAGATCTAATCCTCAAATTCTTTAATGAAATTGAAAAGTAAGCAGTACTCCCAAAGTCATTCCTGGAAGCAAGCATTACTCTGATACCAAAACTGAAGGATCCGACCAAAAAATGGAGCTCTAAGCCAATCTCCCTAATGAACACAGATGCAAAAAATCCTCACCAAGATACTGGCAAGCAGATTGCAGCAAATCATGAAGATTATACACCATGACCAAGTAGGATTCAACCCAAGAATGCAGGAATGGTTCAACATACACAAAACAATAAATGCCATACACCATATCAACAGAGCGAAGACAAAAATCACACGATCATCTCAATAGGTGCAGAAAAAGCATGTGACAAAATCCAACACCATTTTTGATAAAAACCCTACAGAAAATTGGAATATGTGGTCTTTATCTCAATCTGATAAAAGCCATCTATGACAAACCAACAGCCAACATCATACTAAATGGTCAAACACTGAAAGCTTTCACTCTAAAATCAGGAACAAGAGAAGGACGTCTAGTATCACCACTACTATTCAATATAGTTCTGGAAACATTAGCCAGGGCAATTAGACAAGAGGAAGCAATAAAAGGAATAATGATAAGAAAGGAAGAAGTAAAATTATCATTATTTGCAGATGACATGACAGTGTACATATGGAAAAGCCCCTAGAATAGCTAAAACAATTGTGAGAAAGAATAATGCGGATTTTCTGTGGTTATATATCTTATATTAAGCCCTACCATATGCTAGAGCAATAAAGACAGTGATATTAGCAGAGGTAGAGACACATAAATCAAGGGAACACAATGGAAAACCCAGAAATAGCTCCACACAAATATGATCACCTTTTTTCTCCTTTTTTTTTTGTACTGGAAATTGAACTCAGGACCTTGCCAGGCAGGCGTTGCTTCTGTGTGTACAGGGAAATTTCATTGTACAGGTGTCCTGCCAGAGCCGCAGACACTGTGGGGAACAAGTCAGAGCCGGTCTGTGCTCGTCGAGATGCCTGGGCTAGCGGAAGGCACAGAACTCAGTGAACGGATAGTGTGGTGAGGTAATGGGGACTGAGGGGGACCCGAAGGAAGGTCACCTAAGTCTGAACTTGGAGGGCTGAGACTTCCTGGAGGGAACAATGTCTGAGCCGAGTCAAAGGAAAAGTCGGATTGAGCTGGGCAAAGGTAAAAGAGAAGCCATGTGTGGTGGCGCACGCCTGTAATCTCAGCACTGGAGAGGCTGACATAGGAGAGTCTGCATGAGTTTGAGGCCAACCTGGGCTACATAGCGAGACCCTGTCTCCAAAAAATGGAGAGAAGAAGGTTCTGTGCAGGAAGCCCAGCCTGTTCAGGGAACTGAGTGATAAAGAGAGCTGGAGAAGCTGGGCGTGGTGCGCATACTTGTAATCCCAGCTACTGGGGAGTCTGGGACAGGAGAGCTGCAAGTTCAAGGCCAGCCTGGGCCACTTACTGAGACCCTGTCTCAAAATGAAAGAAAACAAAGGAGAGAAGGAAGGGAGAAAGAGAGAAAGAAAGGGCTGGAGATGTAGCTCAGTGGTAGAGTGCCCCTGGGTTCTATCTTCAGTACTGAAAATAAAAAGAAGAAATGAAAGGAAGTGCTGAGCAAGGTGGTGCAAGCCTGTAATCCCAGCACCACTCACGAAACTGAGGCAGGAGGATCACTGCAAATTCGAGGCCAGCCTGGGCTACAAAGTGAGTTGAAGGCCAGCCTGAACTGCATAGTGAAACAACTTCCTAATGGGTAAAATGATTATTATTTCTAATAATACCTACCTCATAGGCTTAACTGTTACATAGTGGACATAAGATATCTCATGCATAGCATGTCCTCAATAAACGGCAATAAAAATAAACACCAGTAATTATCATTTCTATATTATTTTGTGTAATAGCAACATGACATTTTGGTTTTTTGAGACTTGGTGGTTTCATAGTTTTGTGCAGGGTATATGTATGTATATAATTAATTATAATATATAATGAACTACACACTATGTAACCCATTATATATTTCAAGATGACTTTTTATTCCTATGTATTAGAAACTTTTCACATTACATTGCTTCTTTTAATCTTAGTTTTGTTGATTATGAAACAGACGTTTTGTGTATCTATATAATCTTATTTGACTTCCATTTCTTTTCTCATCCGTCACCCATGGCTTTAATATCTCGAACATTATCACGCCTCCAGACCAGGTGTTTTATCTCTCCTCCAGCAAGCCTTGTAGCTTGCTGATTCGGTCTTCCTGCACAGGGGAATCCAAACTGATACCGTATGGAAACGAGCGCCCTCTTGCGGTCATCTCGTGTCAGCTCAGGAGCTCATGTTCCATTTGTGTAGTTTTGAGCCTTGCCTAAGGCCTATGAGCAGAAACCCAGAGAGGGTGGAGGCTGTAAAAACTGTAGGCTTTGGGATACAAAATTTCCGGCTGTTATAAAACGTTCTTACCCGGGTGTGGTGGCGCACCCCTGTAATCCCAGCAATCTGCAGGCTGAAGCAGGAGGACTGTTGCGAGTTCGAGACCAGCCTGGGCTGCAAAGTGAGCTCAAGGCCAGCCTGAACTGCATAGCGAGACTCTGTCTCAAAAAGAACCCCCCCAAAAAAGGAATATTCCATTAGCGTTGAGGTGTCACATAGGTACATAGATACATACATAGGAGAGAGAGAGAAAGGGGGAGAGGGGAGAGAGAGAAGGAGGCGGTGGAGGAAAAGAGGCTACATTATCAAATAAATTGGAAAACGTGATTAAACAAAATAAAAGTGGTTATTGTAGGACTTGGAGATTTTGCAGTGGTGCTAAGTATTCTGAATTTTTCAAGGCAAGGCCCTAGCTTCTCAGCATTAAGTGGCAGCAGAAGCTTTTGCTGCCACAGCACCTTGCAGTGTCTGCACTACTGTAATATTCTTGCAGTGCTCTGAGGCGAGTGTTCCTGAGAGTGTTGGTCTAGGTCACAGTTTATTTCGGCAACTCTTCAGGATCATTGGATTCCTTTGCTAAATAGAGACGAGGTGAGAAACCAGGTGGTGGCACAGGCCTGTAATTCCAACTGCTCGAGAGGCTGAGGCAGGAGGATCACAAGCTGGAGGCCAACCTGGGCCACTTAGCAAGATCCTGTCTCCAAATTTAAAAGATTATTTTTACAAAGGGTAGGGAATGTAGCGCAGTGGCAGAGCAGTTGCCTAGCGTGTAGGAGGCCCTCAGTTCAGTCCCCACCACTAAGAAGAAAAGCAAACAAACGAAACAAAACAAAACCCCCCAAACCAACAGATAAACAAGGGGAGGCAGCCAATCTGCTAGTGTTAGGACAAGAAGTCACTAATAATGAGGCAACCTGATGACAGTCATGCTTATAGCCTTTCAATAGCAACAGCAACAGTGATGACAATACCTGTTTATTGAGAGTTCTACATGCCAAGGCACGGTGCTAAATGCCTTATACATGTTATCTCATTTTATCCTCAAAACAAACCAATTAGCAGCCGAGTGTGCTCTATGATCTCACCACTAGGGAGGCTGAGGCAGGAGGATTGTTGTAAATTCAAAGCCAGCCTGAACAACATAGTAAGGCCCTCTCTCAAGAAAACAAAAACAAAACAGAACTAGAGAATTCAGTTATTATGCCCATTTTAAAGATGAGGAAGCAATATGAGAGAGAGAGAATAGCTTTACTTAAAGTCACAAAGCTCCTATGTGTCAGAACTGGGATTGAAGTCCAGGTGCTCTGCTGCCAAAGCTAATATATTCCATACGCTGTGGCTGCTGTGACCATGCAAATTCTTTTCCACATTAAAACACTTTGAGTACAAATGGCTTTAAAACATAATTATAGCCGGGCGTGGTGGTGCACGCCTGTAATCCCAACATCGGGAGGCTGAGGCAGGAGGATCATCTCGAGTTGGAGACCAGCCTGGGCTACAAAGTGAGCTCAAAGCCAGCCTCAACTGCATAGTGAGACTCTGCCTCAAAAAGAGAAAAAAACATAATTATATCATTTTGGAAATATTTATTTTGGACAAAAATTCATTTGTTATACTGCAGTAAAATATATTGCAAAAACCAATTGTAAAAATCTTAGTTTAAAACTGAAAATAATGTTTGCGTACATTAAAATCAATTATGCTATTACTATTGATGATCTGAGTATTTAAAAATAACAGAAATAGAGCAATTACTTTTGATACATATTCTTCTAATTTAATCAGTTTCTTAGCCCTGTGTTTTAACGCATCAGTGGTAATTTTGTAAATGATGAGTTGTTTCAGTATGCTTTCATTTTTTGTTTAATTTTTTGGTTTTTTTTTTTTTGAGACAGGGTCTCACTAGGTGGTTTAGGCTGGCCTTAAACTCCCTACTCCCAGGCTGGCCTTGAACTCATGGTGCTTCTGCCTCAGCCTCCCGAGTGCTGTGATTATAGGTTTGTGCCACCATGGTTTTATTATCTTCAAATTTTCAAAAATTAAAATAGTGTGTAATCATTTTCTTTTTTTAGTTGTTAATAGGTGAATTTTTAGCTGAATAATTTCTATTTGACACTTGAATAAGGTAAGCATTTCACATTTGTTAAAGCCTGTCTGCTTTATTGCAAGTTAAATGGTACGCTGGTCAGTTTTCCATCTGTGACAAAATAGTCCATTTAAAGAGGAACGTTTATTTTCGCTCATGGTTTCAGTCCTCCTGGATTGCTCAGCCCTGTCATGTTGGGACTCTGGAAAGGCAGAACATCCTGGGGGCCAAGATACAGGAAAAGGGCCAGGGCCCCAAATACCTCCTCCGAGGGCACACGACCAAGGGCTGAGCTTCCTCTCTTCCTATTGGTTCCTCTGCTGCCCAGTAACACCACAGGCTACAAACCAAGATTTTGCTTAGTATGAGAATTTGGGGTCATTGAAGGTCCAAGCCCTAACAAGTGGCTTACAAAAAGAAAGTTATTTCTTCCTCCTGTTTCAATACTGAATTCTGTCATATGAGATTCTGTATTACACAGAAGGCAAAACATATTTTTAAAATAAAAGTCGTTTTTCAATAAAAAAAAATATAAATGCCTCCCTAACTTCACCAGTGAAAGTTACTGTCATCTCTATTGTTTACAGAGTTGCTTGTGACCCTAAACAGTAAAATATGAGATTTTACATTTACTGAAATCCAAAATAGTATGCTAGGAAAATAAAAGTACAGTAGACAATGATATAAAGGAGGCTGCAACTCACCAAGAAGCAACAGAAATGACCAACTGTCCTTGGTGGCAGAAAACAGCTTAGCCAGAATGCGTATTGGGCCACTGGAGAGGAAAGAAAACGGGACACCTTACCTTCTGGCCAAATTAAAATGCTATTTTTCAATCCTGTTTTGCTTGAAACACAACAATAAATGCAGGTAAGATCAATTATCCCTTTTTCTGGTGCTAAGAAAACAGCTTTCGTACACATCTTCCACCTATATCCCAAACTTGCTTGGGAAATTTATCTTTTATGGCTTCTTTCTAACTTCACTTAGTTCTTTGGTTTTCTGCTAACATGCATTTGCTCCAAGCATTCTTTCCTTTTAGATTGTGACTTGTAAACTGGAAACAAGATCTCTGTGTCCCATCTTCACCAACTCTCCGGATCTAAATTTGCAGCTAATTAGAGGGCACTGCCTCTCTACCGACTCTTCTGTACATATACACGTATACATAAAACCACACAGTAAGTTCTTTGAACGTATTAGCAGATGCTACATCTTTTAATTAAATTTCCCTTAAATAACCAAGCCCTGAAAACCTGAAAAAATGTTACTTATCTTAAAATGGTTGAAGTTCTTTTCCTCCTTAAAGTCTAAGCGAGAACGGGTTTTTTGTAGAATACTTATTTTTATTCCAAGGGCCATCTGATTGACTCCCTGTCAGTCAACTTTATTTTCAGAAATCCCTGGATAAACAGAGCCAGTTTCTATTAAACTGTCTGATGGTATTAGTCTTTAGAGCATCTTTTACAGGCCAGGCGTGGTGGTGCACGTCTATCATCCCAGCACTCAGGAGGCTCAGGCAGAGAGATGGTTGCGAGTTCGAGACCAGCCTGGCCTACAAAGTGAGCTCAAGGGCAATCTGAACTGCTTGTGAGACCCTGTCTCAAAAAGGCAAAAAACACATCTTTGACAAATGAATAAAGGGAAGATGTAAAATACTAGGATATGCTTGGTGAATATTAATTGCAAAATTTCTTCTTTCTGAATTTTTTTCCTGCTGCATGTGCTGCTTTTTCAGACATGACCTCCAAGTACTTCTCTCGGTTGTATCTTCTGAACTCAGAATCAGCCAGCACTTCTTTCAAAACAGTCCTTTTCCTTTGCTTCTTGAGAATCCATGAATGGTAGAAATCAGCTGGATTGTCAGCAATAGTTCCAATCTGGAAGAGCTTAGGGAAGCCTTCTCAGTCATTTTTCTTGTAAAACCTTTTTGGGTCCATGCTTGCTCTCATCTTCAGAGCTCTGAGATCATTTTTAAGTTCAATGGTCAATTCTAGAGCTTTCATATCAAACCAATCATCACCTGCAGTTTTTGGGGTTTTTTTTGTCTGTTTAAGACAGGGTCAATCTATGCAGTCTAGGCTGGCCTTGAGCTCACTTTGTAGCCCACGCTGGTCTTGAACTTGCAAAGACCCTCCTGCCTCAGCCTCCCGAGTGCTGAGATTGCAGGTTTGTGCCACCACGCCCAGCATTCACCTGCAGTTTCTTGTCGCTCTTTCCTACGTTTTTTCTGACGCTGATGCTTTGATTCACCATATGGTGGGACACAATCTTTTTTTTTCAAAACAGGTGTAATAACAGCTTTCTGTGGAAGCTAGTTTTTCTTTTTCTCCTTGATCTATGTTAGAGTTTTCTTTTTAGACTGAAGTTTCTCTGCATTGAAGTTAATATACACACCACCCAATACCTTGATGCTCAGACCAGGGTCTATACTATTACTCATCAACTTCCTAAGTTTAGACTTTGTGTTATTTAGTAAGTCAGCTTCATCACTATACTCGTCTTTATCTCTGTCACTGTCTGATGGTTCTTCTTCACTGTCTTCACCCTCTTTCCCTTCTTTTTCTTCCTCAGTGGTCACCTCCCTTGCCTTATCCTCCAAGTAAAAATTTGTATCAGCATTCAACTCAGGAGCAGTGTCAATTACAAAGCATTCATCGTCCTGAGACATGTTTTCTGAGTTTCCATGCAGTGATTCCTCTTGATCACTATTTTCAACAAAACACAGCGTCCTCTTCACTTTCACTGCCTTCAGACTGCTGGCTTTCATCACCGTGGAGAGCTAGTAAGACAGAATCATCTATGTCCTGAGACTGGGTGAGCGCAGGTTTGTTTAGTCTGGTATCACGTGACAGCCTCACAGTTTAGATCTGAGGACTCCGATGTGGCTTTATTATTTTGAGGGGTTGAATGCTTTTGACAGACTAACTGCTGGAGGCCAGGGTCCTGAAGTTTAGAAAGACGTTTCAACTGAGAACTTTTATCATTTTCCTTTCTCTCACCTATTACTCTGTTTTTTTCTTCATCCAAACTCTGTCTGGGATATGAATCCTCTGACTGCATAGAAATATCCATGATTCCCTTTTTGTTTTCCGGTACAAACTAGCATATTTATTATCAGCTTGTGCCTGTAATTTCCTTGGCATACTCCTGGCTGTTCTCTTATGTGTAATTCCAGGGAATGAAATGTCAGAGCACAATGAGTCAGCATCAGATACAGCTTCTGGGCGTGATCCTTGGCTTTGATCTCTTACAGACTTAGCCTTACTTCTGGTTCTTGTCATTTCTGGGGAAGGCGCAATCCTAGAAATACCCGAAGCATGAGATTCTGCTTCAGAGACAATCTCTTCAGCAACAGAGTCATTCAGTCGAGTTATCTTCTGCTTTTTTCTTACCGTGGACACTAGTGTGGGGGCAGTTACGATCTGCCTTCTCCTAGTTATTCTTAGAATAGGCTCCTGGATCTCAGACACTGAAGAACAATTGACTCTGTTGCGGAGAGCTCTCCATCAGTAGAAGGTTCAGTTATCTCTGCTAGTGAGCCTGTTGCAGTCCTGCTCTTCCTCTGTTTGGTTTTAGGAATGCTAGAGACTGAACTTCATTTCCCAGCAGTCTGTGATTCATCTGTGCTTTGGTTATCAGGTCTAGATTCCTTCTTGCTTTCTGGATGAGCCAGAATTCCATCAGCAGCAGAACTCTTCTGCTGGTGGCTGGTGGCTGGCGGCCGACGTGACTTGTAGCCTGAAAATGTGCAGGCCTGGTAACTACCATTTTCGCGGCCTTCGGATTCCCAGTCTGCAGTCATGTTCAAACTTGAATTTCATGGTTAATCCTGAGCACTAATGAGGCTGAAGCAGGAAGGCTGTACACCCAGCGCTTGGGAGGCCGAGGCAGGAAGGATTACTGCAGGTTTGTGGGGGTTTTTTTGTTTTTTTTTTGGTCTTTTTGAGACAGGGTCTTGCTATGCAGTTCAGGCTGGCCTTGAGCTCACTTTGTAGCCCAGGCTGGTCTCGAACTCGCAACGATTCTCCTGCTCAGCCTCCTGAGTGCTGGGATTACAGGCGTGTGTCCCCACACCAGGCTATTACTGCAAGTTTGAGGCCAGCCTGACCACCATAATAAAACTTTCTCTCTTTTTTTGTTTTGTTTTTCCTTTGTTTTCCTTTGTTTTGTTTTGTTTTGTTTTTTGGTACCAGGACCTTGCACTTCCTGGGCAGGCACTTGTGCCACTGAGCTATACCCCCGTCCTTTTTTTTCCTTTTTGAGACAGGGTCTCACTACGCAGTTCAGGCTGACCTTGGACTCACTTTGTCGCCCAGGCTGGCCTCAGACTTGCTGTGATCCTCCTGCCTCAGCCTCCCAAGTGCTGAAGTTACAGGCGTAAAGCACCACACCTGGTTTAAAACAAAAACAAAAAAAAAACCTCGGGAGGCTGAGGATTGCTGTGTGTTCCAGTTTATGTAGCAAGAGCGTGTCTCAGAAAACAAAGAAAAATCCTGCATTATTGGTTTGTTGAAAGGAACAGTTGGTGCTTAATTGTTTTATCGATCTTCCATGACTATGTCTGGTGATCTGAGCAACTACTTTGTAGATAACAATATGTAATATAGCAATGTTAATTTCCTATCATCTTGTTTTGAAATTCTGTATCATTTTTATTGTTTTTTGTTGTTTTGTTTTTGACTTTGTGGGGATTTTTGTTTTTTCTCTTTAAAATAAAATTTTTAAAAAACCCTGCAAATATATATATAATATGTTA
>NW_004955572.1:1396672-1398605 GCF_000276665.1 Chinchilla lanigera
CCTGGGCTATAAAGTGAGCTCAAAGCTAGCCTGAACTGCATAGTGAGACCCTGTCTCAAAAGGACAAAAAATAAAAAGTAAAGCTTAGAGCAATAGTTGGCACATATTGTGTATTCCACTCAAGATGTGTGAGCTAGTGTTCTCTATGCTTTGCTCATTTATAAAAATAAAATTTGAAATTATTTTGTCTACTTCTCACTAATCTCTATTACTAGAATATAAAGTTCTTGAGGAGAGAGCTAATAACTATTATATTTATCCCACAGTGCCAGGCCTACAATAGGTGCTTGATAAATGTTTGTTTTTTTTCTTCTGGTACCAGGAATCAAACTCAGGACCTTGCGCTTGCCAGGCAGGCACTTTGCCCCTGAGCTAAATTCCCAGCCCCAGTGCTTGATAAATGTTGAATGAATACATAAAATAATACATGATCATATTCAAAGGCCTTGAAGCAAAATTTTCTGTCTCTCTCTATGTGTTTTAGGGCCGAGGATATAGCTCAGTGGCACAAGTGCCTGCCTGGCAAGTGCAAGGTCCTGAGTTTGATTCCTGGAACAACAACAAAAAAAGTAATATGTGAGTTTTGTGCTGGGGATATCGCTCAGTGCCATAAGCACTTGCCTGGCAAGACTGAGATCATGAGTTCGATTCCTGGTACAAAAAAACAAAGCAAAAACTCTATGTGTTTTACACAGGAAATTACTGGGAGAAATTTTGAGAGTAACTATGTTGAATGAAGGACATGGTGGGATGTGAATGAGGTAATGTTAGGTGGTCTCTAGCTATATATACTCTTCTACCACAGGAATGAGGTAGGAGATTAGGGTGTGGCAAAACTGGCTGGGGAAGTAGGCGTGACCTGTTAATGATAAGATCCTGGACACATGGGCAAAACAGTTCCCAAAGCTCTGCACTTGGACTTCTCACCAGAAGAGGAGCAGGTTTTCAACAGGATGGCCTACACCTGACATCAGCCTGAGATGTAGGATCCCAGCACTGCCTCTCAGGACCTGTATGTAGACGTTCTCTTGGGTTTCCTCAAGATTTACATAGTGTAAAAGGACACAGACACCATGAAAAGCTTGCTATGGTGGCTTTCCTCATGGTAGCCCATGCTGCTTTCTTCAGGGTGTCCTTTTATTGTTTTTTTTTTTCCTTTTACTCGGCCCAAATTGCTCTGCAGAGCCAGTTTCTCCCTCACTCTTCACTTAACTTTTTCTAATAAACTTGGCCACTGGTTTTTTTGCTTGTTTTGTTCAATTCTTTGTTCTAGAGGACAAGACCCTAGACTCTAACTCCAGAGGAGAGGCAAGTAACTCACAACCTGGTAACATTTAATTGGTGAGCTACTTTTAGAAGCAGGCTAGAGGCTGAGACAGGAGGATCACTGCGAGTTGGAAGCCAGCCTGGGCTACAAAGTGAGTTCAAGGCCAGCCTGAACTGCAATGGTGAGACCCTGTGTCAAAAATAAAAAAAAAAAAGGAGGCCAAGGATGTAGCTCAGCAGCACAGCGCCTGCCTGACAAAATGTGATGCCCTGACTTGGATTCCCAGCTCTAAAAAGAAAAAAAAAAGCAGTCTACCCAATAACAGTTCCTCACTTTCTTATGTCCTGCACTTTCTTGAGAGTTTAATCAATCCTACAGACGCTGACACAGAGCAGGGTTTTTTGGTTCTTTTTTTGAGCAGGGTTTTAAATGCATAAAATATATAAGATTACAAAGGTAACTAATTGTATCAAAATAGAATTACCAAATGTTTATTAAGAAGGAGAAATTTTGTATGCATGTATATACATGATAGTTAACATGGTTGTTCTTCTGTCTTCTATTTCTGTGCTGAAAGAAACTGTCAATGAGTCTTTGGTTGACCAGTATTGCATGTCTATATCTGTTTTCATGAGAAGCCACTTTGAAGATATCAATATGTAATAC
>NW_004955572.1:1398730-1402948 GCF_000276665.1 Chinchilla lanigera
AAAAAAAAAATGTGTGGCATAAAAACATATGAGTTTCCCTATTTAACAAATTAATCTAAAGGTAGATTTAGAAAGTAAAAGATTTAAAGTACTTGAGCTGGGTGTGGTGGCGCATACCTGTAATCCCAGCACTAGGGAGGCTGAGGCATGAGGATCGTTGTGAGTACAACCAGCCTGGGCTACAAAGTGAGCTCAAGGCCAGCCTGAACTGCATAGGGAGACCCTGTCTCAAAAAAACCAAAAAAAAAAAACAAAAAAAAACAAAACAAAACAAAAAAAAACAAGATTTAAAATACTAATGAACACAAACCATATTCAGGACCTACAATAGTAGTGTGATATAAAAGATACACATAGTTTCTATTGATGACCAAGTCATCAATACGTATTGGTAATTCTGCTGTGGTTTGTAGATGCCCTGACTTGGATTCCCAGCACTAAAAAGAAAAAAAAAGCAGTCTACCCAATAACAGTTCCTCACTTTCTTGTGTCCTGCAAGAACACAAGAATTATATACACAGTTTGAGATCTTACATTTCAGCAAGAGATTAGTTCAAATAAAGATGTTCACTTTTTCTCAACTGTGTGTGGTGGCATACATCCATAATCCCAGCATTTGGGAGGCTGAGGCAGGAGGATTGCAAATTTGAGTACCACTAAGACAATTTAGCAAGACACTGTCTCAAAAAAACAGCCAGGCATGGTGGCTCACACCTGTAATCCCAGCACTCGGAAGGCTGAGTCAGGAGAATTGATGTGAGTTTGAGGCCAGCCTGGGCTACATAGTGAGTGCAAGACCCGTGTGAACTGCATAGTGAGACCCTGTCTCAAAAAGACTATAAATAAATAAATAAATAAATGGAAAAGGAAGCCAGTGATATAGCTCAGCTGCATAACACCTGCCCGGCAAGTGCAAGGTCCTGAGTTCAGTTCCCAGTACCAAAAAAAAAAAAAAAGCCTAGGGATGTAGCTCAGTGTCAATGCCCTGTGTTCAATCCTCAGTACCAGCATTTCGTGGGTCTCCTGAATTCAGGGCCATTCAGGTTACTGACTAGAGAGAGATCACATGATTTGTTACTCAGGGCTCCATGCAGATTGTCATTTGTTGCACCTCAACATTTATGACTGATTCACTCTTTGTGATGGTAATTGGTTAATATATTCAATAACGAATGTTATACATGTCCTCTTGGACTGTGCTAGTGGTCCTCCCTTTTTTTTTTTTTTTTTTTGGTGGTGGCTGGTGACTGAACTGAGGAACACTGTATTACTGAGCTGTACCTGCAGTGTTTTTATTTTTTATCTTGAGGCAGAGTCTCACTAACTCGCCCAGTCACCAAGTTGCCCGGCCTGGACTTGAACACTCTATTCTCCTGCCTCAGCCTCCCCAGTAGCTGGGATACCATGGCTAGCTGCTGTTGGTTCTTTTCCCACTCGGTTTGCTATGTCTGCCTGTAGAGTCTTGTGACTGTAGCATTTCTCCCCTCAGAATAGTAGGCAATATGGGGCACTCTGCATAACCTTGGGGTGTGTAACGCATGACCTTTGCTACGTTCTCAAACTGGAGCTCAAAGAAGCAGTGGGGATGCCTGGGATTCCTAGGGTTCACCCCAGAGATTCTGCTCAGGGGGCAGGGGTGGAGCATTCAACAGGCATTTGTAGAGAAGCACCCTTAAGACGTGAGGCCATATAGAGTTGCAGGACAGCCCTGGGCTATGATATGCTCAATCTCGGGCCCTTGCCTGTCCTCACATGTCACCACCAATGCCCTGCTCCTATCACGACGTCACCTGCTCCCATGCTGCAGCAAACCCAGTCAGCTGCATATCTGACAATAGCCTTGTCCCCTTCCTCCTAGGGAGAGGGAACTTCTCAGTGGCAGCTGCTCTTATTGCACTGTACGGGGGTCTGACTTCAGGTCTAGGTATCCTATTGAAAACCTGCTTGAGCTCTTGCGAGGAGTCTAGCTGCAGAGCTTTGGAAACAGTTCTGTGCCTATGTCCAAGGTCTTGTAATTCACAGGTCGCGCTTACTTCCCCCGGCCAGTCCTGCCACACCCTAACCTCCTATTTCAATCCCTCTGCAAGGAAGGACTTGCTGCTTGGCTGTGAAAACTGTGCTCAGCCACCAGCTGTCAGCTCCTTCCGAGTTGGCCTTCACTTCCAATCACTGAGTACTGCTCCTTCTAGGGCGGCCTGCTTCCCTGACTGAGGAGAGCTGGGGAAAGCCTGGCCTTGTCTGCCTGCTAAGGCGCTCCAAGGGCAATACTCGCAGGATCGATCTCTAAAGAAACCTCTTGCTCCTCAAATTCCACCCTAGCATCTGCTTTGGCAAAACCCAAACTGTGATAGACACTCCCCACCCGACCCTTTCAGCAACTAACGTATGTGGAGTCCAGGGCCACGTCTCAGCAAGAGCTTAGCTGTGTCTCCCACACCAACGGAACTTGGTGATGCAGGTGCCTGCACCCGGCCCCACAGCTACAGAAAAGGCTGTGTGTGGGGTTGGGGACATGAAGCAGGGGAAGCGTGAGCTTGAGCTGAACCATTCAAAGGGAGGGCAGGGAAGCAGGGAGGGAAGTAATCCTAGCCAGGCCTTATGTCTCAGGCTGTCTGCTAGGAACTTCATTTCATTAACGCTCTGCTTACAGTAGTGTGAGGCAGATGGTTCCACCAGCAGTGACTATAATACAATAAAAATAAGCACCCCGCTTACATAGTACTATGTACCAGTTAGTGTTTTGATCCTTCATATTCATTATTATCTCATGTAACCATCAAAAGTCCTGGAGGCCTGGGAGGATTGAAGATTCTAAAGACACCATCTTCTCACCTTCCCGCCTTGTAGTACCAGGATGGATGGATTTCACTTAAGATCAAATTTTACAATAATCATTCTCCTAGAATGCTTTTCAGTTTTGTTGTTGTTGGGTTTTTTGGCAGGGGGTTGGGAGGTTGGTGGTACTATACTGGGGACTGAACCCAGGGGCATTCTATCACTGAGCTACATCTGAAGCCCTTCTTATAGTTCGTTTTCTTTTCTTTTTTGAGTCAAGGTCTCACTGTGTAGCCCAGGCTGGCCTCAAAATCACAGTGATCCTCCTGCCTTAGCTTCCTGAGTGCTGGAACTACAGATGTGCACACCACGCCTGGCTACAGTTCTTTTGGTTTGTTCTTGGTTTTGGTTTTTGAGACAAAGTCGGGCTATGTAGCCCAGGCTGGCTTTGAACTTTTGATCTTCCTGCTTCAGGAACCTGAGTGCTGGGATTTCGTGAAATGAGCCATTATCGTTATTCCTGGGGTTTGACGCCAGCCTGGGCTACATAGCGAGACCCTGTGTCAAAAAGAGGGTGGGAGGGTGGGACGGGTCCAGAAGAAAAGAAGCATGATGAAGTCTAGAGAGTAACCTGGAGTAACTTCTTGTCCTGAAGTTGCCATCTTCTGAAAAGCCTGACTTTTAAATTATGATTTCGTTTCTCTTCTGCCTTTTCTCTCCCCTACCTCAGGATGGCTGTCTTGCTCGGCATCAGAGCACTGGTAAATAACATGTTAATTAAATGGCTTCAGGAAAACCTTTGGCAAGTCAAATCATGTGATTATATTCACAGAAATTCGAGGCAAAAATAATAAATTACAAAAGTAACAAAAATAAAAAAGTTAATTTACCAAGAGAAATAGTTGTGATTTTTCTTCAATGTTCAGTGAAAAGAAATGTATTCGTGTATGCCATTTAACATTTATTATTTAATCCCGGGAATGTGCTTTAAAATCAGCTGATTGAGGCATAACTGACACAAAAAAGACTTATTTCAGGTGAACAGTTTGTGAAGTGTCTACTCTGGCAACAACTGCGGGTCTCCTTCTACGGGACGCAGTCCTCCAGAGGCGAGCAGCTTGCAGACCTCCGGTGCCAGCCCAGGACGGCGTCGGCTCGGGTGCAGGCCCGAGCTTGCAAGGGATGCCAGGTGCTAGGCTGGACGGACTTCAAAGCACCTCCTGCCAGTGAAGTCAGGGGCGCCGACGGTAGGTTTGAAGGGTGGCATTTTATTGCTCTTTTCCTGAGAAGGCCATCATTAACTGGTAAGGACAGGGGCGCTCGCGGCGCCAAAGGCGAGGACGAAGCAGCGTCGCGGTGCGGCCCCGGCTCCCGCAGCAGCGCCTGCACCGCGGCCGCTCCTCCGCGTGCTCACGGTCCCTTCGGCGCTCCGCGGGGCCAGGT
>NW_004955572.1:1403048-1494653 GCF_000276665.1 Chinchilla lanigera
CGGCCCTCGGCCACCAGGGAGAAACCGGGCACGGACCCGGCCCACGCCGCTCGGCCCCGCGGCCACACCTCGCGAGGGCGGAAAGCGGCGCCCAGGCGGAGCGCAGCCTCCACTTCACTTTCGGTTTTTCCGAAAGTCTTCACGTGACTGTCCGACTCTTGACTCAGCGTTTTCTCCAAACAGCCCGCTTTAATGTGTTGGTTTCTCATCGCCGCCTTCCTCTTTTTCTGTCCAGTCCTCCCTACCCGTTTTGAACACTTAAACGGAACTCTCTCATTCCGTACAGACAAATGACTTTTCACTTTCAAAAACAAAAATCAAGACTGGACTTCAAAACACTCAATTTAGCCAATTCGTTGTAGCCCACTTTATTCAAGCCTGCAAAAATAACACGGGTTTTAAATAATCATTTGGCTAATTCCACATAAACAACTGCCACACGTTTTTCTTAAAAAGCTCATTTGTTTTTCTCACTTGAACCTCAGTTTTCTACTATAGACTCCCTCCCTTTGTAGCTCTTTCTTTTCTTTTCTTTTCTTTTCTTTTTTTTTTTCTGTCTTTTTGAGACAGGGTCTTGCTATGCAGTTCAGGCTGGCCTTGAGCTCACTTTGTAGCCCAGGCTGGTCTCGAACTCGCAACGACCCACCTGCCTCAGCCTCCTGAGTGCTGGGATTACAGGCATGCACCACCACGGCACACCCGGCCCGTTCTTTTCATTGGTAAATAAAATCTATATATTTATTGATGAATAATACTGTATTTATGGTGTACATGATGTTTTGATATGTGTACAAAAGATTGCCTCAAGGTAATTAACATATGCATTACCTCTCATGTTCTTTTTTCATGGTGAGAACACAAGTTTACTTTCAAGAACTTCCAAGTATAGCAAAAAAAACAAGTATATAATATACTGTTAACTATAGTCACCATGATGTATAACAAATCTTATATACTCATTCTTAAGCAAATGAAAGAATTAGATAAAGAGTTGAAAAAATAGTTTTCCGGGAAGTTTCTCTGCCTCCCCCCACAAATACATCTGAATAGTGACAATTTGGAGAGCTTTGTGCACATCAAATTTGTAGACATTAAACCTTGATTTTTGTTTTGAGTAGTTAATCTTTAAGATAAAAATAATACACACCTTTTATAGAACATGTACAGACAATTCAAAAAGCAGACAGGAAATTATTTACACTATCTACAGTTGTAAACAATCTGTTAACAATTTGATGTCTTCCAGTATGTTGTGGATTTATGGATTTAAAAATTTTAATGAGACAATTTTTCTCCCAATCTTTTCCCTCATTCCAATGCTTACCATGTCTAATATTAAAAACATGATTTTTTTTTTTACAGTGCTAGGGATGGAACTTAGGGCTTCTCATATTCTGGGCAAGCTTTCTACCACCAAACTATATGTCCCAAGCCCCAAGAACATACTTTTATTTATTTATTTACTTTTATATAAATTTATTTCTTTGTTTTGTTTTGTTTTAAACCAGGCAAGGTAGTGCATGTAACACCAGCACGTGGGAGGCTGAGGCAGGAGGATTGCAGTGAGTTCAAGGCTAGCCTGGGCTACATAGCAAGATTGTCTCAAAATCAATTTTTTTTTAGTGAGGGAAGACAGATGCTAAGCATTAAACATAGTAAGTGACCTTTTGTGTTATTATTATTATTTTTTTTTAGTTACCGGGAATCAAACTCAGGACCTTGTGCCTGCCAGGCAAGCCCTATGCCGCTGAGCTACATCCCCAGCCTATATTTTATGTTAGAAGGAGATAAATGCTGTGAAAAGAATGGGCAGGAAAAGGGAGTTTGAAAGTGCGTCTGCATGTGGCAGGGAGGGGAAGGTTCAGTGTTAAACAGGGTAGTCATTCAGAAAGTGACAGTTAAGCAAAGACTTGGAGGAAATGAGTTAGCCATCTGGATACCCGGGAAGACTGGCCTGGCAGACGGACGACACAGCCAGGGCCAAGGCCTGGGAACTGGGAGGGCACCTGTGCCTGGGAAGTGCGGGGCAGGCGAGGGCAGCCAGGCTGATCCCTTAAATGCGTCAGTGGCTGGATCTGTGGTTCCCGAGCAAGATATGAGCAGGTGTGGCCCGGCCAGTCTTCGAGGGGAAGGCAGGAGGACCTCAGCTGCGTGCAGTTGGAAAGAAGTTACCAGGTGAGGACAGTTCCAGATCGCCTCTCTAAAGCTTGAGTAGTGGAAGGAAGGAAAGGGTGAAAAGGGCTTGAAAATGTAGCCAGGGCTTCAACTGCCCTGCAGACACTGCCTGGCCTTCCAGGCTTCTGGAGATGAGTAAACCAAGTACTGAGACTATTGAAAACTGGTACGTGCTCCTATTGTGAGGTTTTTATTAAGTAGAAAGAAAACAAACCAATAATTGCATTTCCTATAGATATGTTCTAAAGGCCAATTTCAGGGGCAAAATGTGCAAAGGCCCACCTCTATTCCTCTAAAACTTTGCTAACTTCATATAGGGCTTGTTGCACTTTCTATTGCTGCTTTATCAACTCCTCAGACACTTGGTGGCTGAAAACAACAGAACTGTATTATCTTACCACTCTGGAGGCCCAGCGTCCTAAAATCAGGAGCCACGTGGTTCCTGAGGCTGGAGGGCAGGAGTGGAGGTTTCTCTCCCTTTTCTCTTGTGGGCTGCCTGCTTTCCTGGGCTCAGGGCCCCTTCCTCCATCTGCCAAGGGAGTGATGGTGGGTGGAGTCTTCTGCTGACTTATTCTCACCTCTCAGGGTTCATTGTCACATTTCTTTCTTGGACTGACTGTCACTTCCTTTGTATGAGGACCCTTGTGATTCCACTGGGCCCACCCAAGCATCTAGTATAATTTCCTATTTTAAAGCCAGATGGTAGCAATTTTATTTCTACCAGAGAACTAAATTTCTCCGTTCTCTGGAGATTAGCATAGGCACTTTTGAAGGGGCATTGTTCTGCCTACTCAACCAAGTAAATCCTAAAAAGAGGCAGGGAGAGTCTTCCCCTCTTCTGCTTTTCCTTTGTTTGTTTTGCAGTGCTGGGGATGGAAGCCAGGACCTCCATCATGCTAGGCAAGTGGTTCCCCAACTGAGCTACACCCCCACCCCTCACTAGCTATTTTGTGATTAGCAAAAGGTCAGCTGGGGTGGTGACTCATGCCTTTTAATCCCAGCACTAGGGAGGCAGAGGCAGGAGGATCGCTGTGAGTTTGAGGCCTGGGCTACATAGCAAGGCTCTGTCTCAAAAAAACAAAAAACAAACAAGGTCAAAGGGTTTCTGAAAGATTTATCAAAGAAATTTTGATGACACCAAATGTACTTTCATTTACAGTAGCACTGCTGGATGTCATTTGTGTTTGCATTCACCACAAACTTCCTCCTCTGACAGATACAAAGGCACAAGGAACTGCAGAAAGCCACGGCACCTGCCTTGGTAGAGTGCTCAGAGGTCATCTGACTTTTGTCTTTCTTCTCCTTCTTCTTCTTCTCCTTCTTCTTTTCCTGCTCCTCCTCCGCCTTCTCCTTCCTCCTTCTCTCTTTTTTTTTTTTTTTGGTGTTTTTGAGATGGGGTCTTGCTACGTAGTGCAGGCTGCCTTAAAACTTGCTTATGTAGCCCAGGCTGACCTCAAATTTACTGCACTCCTCTGGCCCCAACCTCCGGAATGCTGGGATTACAGGAGTGCGCTGCTGCTCCAGGCTGTTTAACTTTTCTTCTGTTGCTGAAACTCCTCTCATATTTTCTGAACAGTACTCTTTTGGCTACTCTCTGAACATTTGTAGCGATTTGGAACAATCCATAGTTACATAGTTACAACTATGTAACTATGAGTTACTACTTTTAAAGTTCGCATTATATATTCTCCCTTCCTGATTGAACCCTGGCTCCTTGTAATTTCAAAGAAGTCTTTCTACTTTTCTCTCTGAAGCACTGTAAAACATCTCTCATCCTCTGATGGTTACCCTACTAAGACCTCTGTTCTCCTGTCCAAGTGCGGCTCCATGGGAAAATTGGCCAGGGCTCCCTGATCCGGCTTCCTTCCAGAGGGTCGCTAAGTCCTCCCGGAGCTGTGGAACCCAGGATGACATACATACTGGATGGCAGAGTTCTCTCGGTGTCCCCACCTTTGACTCACTCTTTCCACCCAAGTGGCCCCAGCTGGCACTTGGCACCTTGGTTTTTTTTTTGTTTTTTTTGAGAACCACATTGTTGACTCATGTTTAGGTTGTAACTAACCAAATCTTGCATATCTTTTCACTGAAGTTTTTGCTATGTGTAGCCTCTTCCCCTCTATACTGCAAGATAGAGTTAAACAAGAAGAGTAAAACCAGATTTTATCCCTCTTTAGTTTAATCTCACTGGTTTGAACCCACTATTCAACTCTGTTCCAGATAATTTGAAATGCTGATGCATTTGAATCTGAATCTGTTATAGGAGATAGGGTGTGGCAAAGCGGCTTGGGAAGCCCGGTGTGGTGGCACATACCTGTAATCTTAGCTCTTGGCAGGCTGAGGCAGGAGGATCACTGAGCGTTCAAAGCAAGCCTGGGCTACATAGTGATACCCTGCCTCAAAAGAAAAGAAAAGAAAAAAAAAGAAAAGAAAGAAAGAAAGAAAAAAGAAAAAAGAGAAAAAGCTGGCTGGGAAATGAGCGTGACCTGTCAATCACAAGATCCCAGGGCAATGCCAGGACCCTGTATGCAGAACTTCTCCCCAGCTGCCACGAGCTGTGGGCAGCGTAAAAACTACCGGCCCTCACAGAAAGCTGCTCTCCTGCGTGAGTCTGCTTGGTCCCAAGCTGTGTCTAAACGTGATGTGTACTTTTATTTTTGCTTTACTCTCTTTTTCTCTTTAGCCCAGGTTCACTCTGCAGAGCTGATTGCCCCCACATCAGTTCACCCCGCACTTTCCAATTAAACTTTTGGCACTGTTATTGGCTTGTCTCGTTCAATTCTTTGAGGCAAGAAGAGCCAGAAATACTTTTGATTGGCGACTCATTTCTAATGAAACTGCCCTATAACAAATCTGCACACTGACTTGCCGCCTAAATTTGGGTAACTTGCAAAGTTTATGCTCTTAATTTTCAGGAAAATGTTCCTGTCACTTAAAATGAAATTTCCCTTTTCTCTTCCACACTTATTTTCACTTCTAGCAGATTGGAAATACTATTTTCCTTCAGTTTGGACCCTCAATGTAACTTCTGAAAATATCTTGCTTTTTTTCCTTTCTTCAGAGCAGAGAACCATAATTATTTTTCCTATAGCTGATTATACTAATTATAGACTAATTTTGCGTCAAAAGTAAACTTTTAAGCAAGCAAAAAAAGTAGACCAAAGAATTTTCTAGATATAAATTCACTTAAAGCAGATTTTCTCCAAGTGTCACCCATGGACCACATATACCTACCTCATCTCTGGATTCTTTTCTAAAAATGTAGATTCCTGTTTCCCCACGTAGGCCTGTAAATTCTCGGGTAGTGGGACTCAGAAATCGGTTTCTGGAAACCACAGCGGTTTTGAAGGATGCCGTGGGGAGAGGACCGCCGCCTTAGCGCTGCCACACAGTGGATAGCAGGGGCGTCTCAGCCGTTTCTCTACATTCGGGTCGCCTGAGGCCTGTAAAAATTAGGCCGTCAAATTACACCTTGTATTAACCAAGCCCCCCGGGGCTGGGCCCTGGCCTCTGTTGGTTAGAAACATCCCCTGGTGGTTGTACTGTGCAGCCGTTACTGAGAAACATTGTATGTTCTGCAGCGAAGATCTGAGTGGTCAATAATACTTACCACTTACATCTCGTACAAACCATTTAGCTCAATAAAATGTCACCTGTTAGCTGTGCACTTGGAGTTACTTGTCCTAGAGCGGAAACTGACTTATGGTTCGGCACTGAAAGTCCCGTGGCAGCAGCCGTGGCACTCTCCGGATGTGGTTGGTTGAGGGGAGACACCGTGCTCAGCACAGCGCGGGCAGCGCCGGCAGCGCCGGCAGCGGCGCCAGGGCCAAGGAGAGCAGGAAGACGTGGGACTCGGGAGCTTGGTCTAGTCGGAGAACCTGGTGGAAGTCAGACTGAAAAGTTACACAAAAGCGCATGGTGAGGAACTGTGAAAACAGCACACCTGTGAAAGGCTAGCTCTGAAGGTCAGCAGTCGGGAGATGGGCGAGGTTTGCAGTGCGCAGGGAAATGCCTCAGGCTTTCAGCGGTGTACTGAAAACACTTCAGGATTTGAATGGACAGTGGAAAAAATGGGCAGCCTCCTGGATAAAGGCTATTGTGTTAGTTCAGAAGACTTCAAATGCAAATAAGAGAATTCTGCAACCAGTAGTGGCTTGATTTTTTGTTTGTTTGTTTTTTGAGACAGCGTCTCCTATGTAGGTCAGGCTGGCCTTGAACTTGTGGCGATCCTCCTGACTCAGCTTCTCTGGTACTGGAATTACAGGCATGCACCACCATGACCAACTCTTATAATTTTTTGTCTTTTCTTTTCTTTCTTCTTCTTTTTTTTTATTTTAACTACTTGCTATGTAGTTCAGACTGGCCTCATATTCACAGCAATCCTTATGCCTCAGCCTCCCAAGTGGTGGCATTACAGGCATTTGCTACTATGCTTGCTCCCCCCTTGCCTTCTTCTTCTTCTTTTTTTTTTTTCCAGTACCAGGAATCGAACTCACGATGTTGCACTTGCCAGGCAGGCACTGTGCCGCTGAGCTAAATCCCCAGCCCCATGCCTTCTTCCTCTTCTTTGGCACCAAAACCTGGGTGCCTGGCTTCTAGTTGTTTTTGTTTTTTGGGTTTATTTTTGTCTAGAGTCCTCTTTAAACAAAATTTCACACACACACAAAAACTCCTATGATATAAAACAGAGAAAACCATAGCCACTCTGGTTAGGGTAGAGGGAAAAGCAAGGCACCCTGCTCACCCACTCTGTTCCTCACCCCTCTCACACACGGCCCCCGCACCCCAGGACTCGCTTAAGACACTTTGGGAAACACTGGCGTAGCTCATGCCTGTGGACAGTAGAGGGAGGAGCGCTGCAAAGACATCCAGTGGCCTGAGAAGCCCGCTAAGTAAGCAGTGGTCCAGCACCTGTGGGAAGGGAGCCCTCGAACACTTCTGGTGGGAATGTGAATTAGTGATGACCCAGTGTGCAACTCCTTGGTCTACACGTGAAGGAATAAAGTCAGGATACTACAGGGATTCCTGCACACCCATGGCTGTTATGGCACAGTTCACAACAGCCCATCAATGGATGCACAAATAAAGAAAATACGGTACATATATAATGGAATACTCTTCAGTCATGAATGATGAAATCCTGTCATTTGCAGCCAAATGGATGAAACTGAAGGGTGTCATATTAAGAAACATATGCCAGGACCAGAAAGTCAAGTGCCACATGATCTCACTCATAGCGGCACTAGCTAAGAATGTTGGCCTCGAAGAAGACAGTGTACAGGGGTGAGAGAGTCCAGAAAGGGTGGGACATACAGGCTGGGTGAGGACTACCAAGGCACAGGAGGAATAAATTCTAGTGTTCTACAGTCAGATGGAGTGATTGTGACTTGAAAGAACCTATCCTATACTCGGTGAGGGATGACGCAGGTTAGCACTTGTCTTTCTTCCTCTCCAGTGATGATGTAGCGTATATTTGTATTACACTTAGATTTTTTTGTTACAAACTTCATTCCGCTGGGGGGGTGGTGGTGGTGGCACACGCCTGTAATCCCAGCACTCAAGAGGCTGAGGCAGGAGGATCGTTGTGAGTTCGAGGCCAGCCTGGGCTACAAAGTGAGCTCAAGGCCACCTTGAACTTTATAGCGAGACCCTAATTAAAAGTAATAGTTTTGAAAAGAAACCTGTGGTCGTGATCCATCCGCTGAGGAGAACGAATGACTGTTATCTGGGAACACCATGCTACATGTGACCTAGGGAGAAGTGGCAGCAGGGCCTGAAGAGCCACGTCTCATGGTTGACATGGCTGCTGGGACCAGGCCTCATTTCCAGGTCTCTGCCCATGGAGGTCTGCCCTTGACCTCTGTCTTGGGTCTCAGAAACCACTCTGTGTGGACAGAAAAGCTTCAGAAATATGGTTTGGAAAGGGATGGAATCAATAGGGCCATGTTTGTGTGTGTGTGTGTGTGTGTGTGATAGGCAACAGGCAGCTTTTCCTTCTTTTTCTCCTCCTCCTTCTCTTTGCCTTCCTCTTGTTTTGGTTGTTTTTTGGAGGCAAGTTCTCATTATGTAGGCCAGGCTGGCCTTGAACTCACTGGGTAGCCCAGGCTGGCCTCAAACTCATGGTGATCCTCCTGCCTCAGCCTCCTGATTCCTGGGATTACAGACATACACCATCATGCTCGGCTCATATATAGCAATCTAACATAGAAAAATTAACTGGTGGTCTATAATTTTTTCAGTTTCTTTTTATTATTTATTTATTTATTGTCTTTTTGAGGCAGAGTCTTACTATGCAGTTCAGGCTGGTCTTGAGCCCACTTTGTAGCCCATGCTGGTTTTGAATTCACAACAGTCCTCCTGCCTCAGCCTCCCAAGTGCTGGGATTACAGGAGTGTGCCACCACACCCGGCTGGTGATGTATAATTTAATAAACAATATGATGTAATTTATTGGTGTGTGTATATATATATGTATATATATATATCAAAAGAAAAAAGTGATTCTTTTTTTCAGCTTTTCTTGAAGTATATAATTGACAAACAAAAGTCCCATACATTTGAGATGCACAACATGGTGTTTTGATGACTTGTGTTTATTAATTTCTATTAACCCCTTAATAAAAGGGTTGGATTGAAGGACTGTCTTCCTTAAAATGCATTGTGAAGCGACCAGATACTTAAGGGAACAGTCAGCGGAAGAGAAAATAAATAACATCTGGAAGAGTGAAGTTGCTAGGAAACTTACACATTTCAATTCATAAGAGTGCTAAGGTCTCCATCTAACAAATTCTGCACCAGAAATGAACAGGGCCTGTAGTGTTTTCTGGGCCTTCCTCACTGCCATGAAACTTTAATGAAGGGGACCTTTTAGAGCACAAGGCTGGAGCCAACTGAGATAGAGCACTGGACAAGGAACACAGAGGGGAGGGTTCTCTTCCCAGCTTGGCTGCCCACTTGGGCGAGTAACTTGACCTCCGTGAGCGAAATGAGGGAGCTGAAGCAGACAGAGGCTCTTCTGATTCTAAACTGTCTTATCATTCCACATCGAGCGTCTCTAGCAAGTGGCTGCCAGAGAGCTGGCTGCAGCCTTTTCAGTCACACTTGCAGAGTCAGGCTATTGTCACCATCCACAGTGGTTTTTGTTTTTTTGGTTTTTTTCTTTGACTTTTTGAGACAAGGTCTCCCTATGCAGTTCAGGCTGGCCTTGAGCTCACTTTGTAGCCCAGGCTGGTCTCGAACTCGCAACGATCCTCCTGCCTCAGCCTCCCGAGTGCTGGGATTACAGGCGTGCCCCACCACGCCCGGCTATCCACAACGTTGTAAAGGGAGAGGTGAGGGTTTCTGAATAGCACCTTGCACTTCCCAGTCCCTACGACAAAGGAAAAGAACAATAAGTCATCAGTTCTGAAGTGATGCAACATTTCACGGTTTGGCCGATTATAATGTCTTGAGATTGTTTTTTTCATAATCTTAGAGCTGAAAGAGAATGCATAAAGCGTGGTAGAGGGATGAGTAAGGGCCGCATGACAGAAAGACAGAGACAGACAGAAAGAGACAGAGAGTGAGAGAGACAGAAAGAGAGAGACCGAAACAATGAAAGGCTCAGAAAGAAAGAGACAGAAAGACAGACAAAGAGAAAGAGGTCGAGGGGGAAGTCAGAAGGTTGTCAGCATGAGCTGGCTCGTCTAGTGGAAAAGTCTGCATCCTGCCACTTTCCCTGATGAGACACAGGCGGGGAAGCCCCAAGGAGCCCGCGGGAGATCATCTCACCAGCGTGGCGGTGGTAACTCGGCCTTCGAAAGCCAGAGCTATTCTTTCTTGTACTTTCTGTTTATTCAGCGAACATCTAGGGATACTGGTAAAAAAAAAAACAACAACAACAACAAAAAACAAAGCTGGCCACATTCTCTGCTCTAAAGAAGCTCACAGCCAGTAGAGAGTCTGCGGCCGTGAGGGGACAATGACACAGGCGAGTCCAGGGTGCTAGGGGCGCGCACAGACCCAGTCCGTTACTCCTGCGCGGCCGGTTAGGCAGGGTTTCTGCGAGAAGTCCTGGCTTGGGAAGGAGCAGCAGGAGCCAGAGTGGGGGAGGCGGGGACGCACGGTGCTGGGCACAAGCAGGACGCCAGGTTATCTACAGCTTCCTCTTTGCCCGTAGCAGCGGTGTGCAGACCCTCCTCATTTGCAACGTATTACATTTATGTGACGTGTAAAGTACGACAGGTAGGAATAGGCCACAGCCCAACCTGAGGGTGTTAAATTGCATGTGAAGAGGGGAATCTGATGCACAGAGGGGGTGAGGCGATTGCTCTCAGGTGATGAATGTGTTCCAAAAATTCAGGTCAATAATTTTAAGGGAAATAAATCAGACACACATGTCTAAATTTGATATTGTTTCTCTGTGTGAGAAGCCCAAAGGGCAAATGAAGACCAAAAATGGAGAAGCAGTATAGGGAAGTAGGAAGAAAACTTTCAGATAAGAAGGGGAAGAAAGAGGAAGGGAGGAGGAAGGGAAGGGAGGGAACAGGGACAAAAAAATAAAGAAGAATGGGAAGAAAACAACAGAAACAAAGTTTGTAACGGGAGCAGGGTAGGAACTGAAGGGAGGGGAGGGCAATAGGAAAGAAGAATTAAGATATCTCATGTACACATACAAACTCCCTATGACAAACGTGATCATTATGTGCAGCAAAAGTGTACCAATAAAATTAATTTTAAAAGTTCAGTTCAGCTTTACAGCTGCCAGATCCTACTTTGCTCGGGCCGTACGTACAGTGTTTATCTTGTGGCACATTTCCAGCTTCCAAAACAGTGATAAAATCTAAATAGTTGATTAAAATGCCCTATTTATAAGACGATGATGAGCTGGGAATGGTTCCATGCTCCTGTACTCCCAGCACTCAGGAGGCTGAAGCAGGAGGATCACTTGAACCCAAGATTTCCAGGCCAGCCTAGGCAACATAGCAAGGCTCTACTTCAAAGATATAAACAAAAACCAAATCAGTAAATTAAAACAAGAGCTGGACACAGTTACACACACCTGTAATCCCAGAACTCAGGCGGCTGAGGCAGAAAGATTACCCTGAGTTGGAGTCCAACCTGGGGTACATAGTGAGCTCAAGGCCAGACTGAACTATACATCAAGACCATGTCTCAAAAAACAAAAGCAAAAACAAAAACAAAAAACAACCCTGAGCCAAAAAAAGATAATGCTACTAAGTGGGAGAAGCAAATCACTAAACAGTATGAAAAACATGCTTACATTTGTCTAATATTGTTTGAGGCAGAGTCTTACTATATATTCCAGGATGGCCTCAAACTGACTTTGTAGCCCAGGCTGGCTTTTAACTCATGGTGATCCTCCTGCTTCAGCCTCTTGAGTGCTGGGATTACAGGTATGTGCCACCATGCCTAGTTGTTTAATACTTAAAGGTCTATAAATATATGTGCTGTTGTGTGCAACAGTTTTTCCTAAAATGTATATAAAAAGGGCTGCTGACAGTTGTTGCTTTGGGGAGCAGGACTGGGATACAAGGAAGGGGGAAGGGTGTAGTTTTGTTTTTTTTGTTTTGTTTTGTTTTGTTTTGTTTTTTGAGACAGGGTTTAGCTATGCCATTCAGGCTGCCTTGAACTCACTTTGTAGCCCAGGCTGGCCTCGAACTCCCAGTGATCCTCCTGCCTTGGCCTCGGGAGTGCTGGGATTATAGGTGTGTGCCACCAAACTGGGCAGGGTGTTTCCTTTTAATTTTATTTTTTTTACTTTCTACTGTATTTTGTGGTACTGAGAGTGGAACCCAGGGGACTTGCCCATGCTAGGTCAGTGCTCTACCACTGAGCTACACACCCAGTCCATATACTTTTGAAAAAAGTTTGGTTTTTAGATGATTTGCACTAATTAATATAAAAATCATTAGAAAACCAATCCATTTGTTCTACAAATGTAAATGCCATAGAGGGTAATAATAGTTCCCTCTTCCCTGACTCTTAATCTCACTCCCCAGAGGCTAGGGTACCACTGATAGACGTTTGGGGAGTTGGTACTCCCATTCAGAACCGCCTTGGAAATTGCTAGAAATGCCACTTTTTGTGTCCTATCCCAGACCTGCTGAAACTGCCCGGTGGGTTCAAGTAGTCTGCGTTTTAATAAGCTTCCAGGTGCTTGTGGTGCATACTCCAAGGTGAGAACCATTTCCTCTTAGCAGATTGGATGGGATCTTTTTGTGGAGGGTCGGGGTATAGGGAGAATCCTGCTGGGGAAACGAACAGCTCCTAATCTGCCCAGAGAGCTCCACCTCAAGTGCTGGCATCACCTTGAGCTCACCGTGCCCTTTCTGTGGGCTTGAGGGGTCGCTCCGCTGTCGGGGCTTGGAAGCGTTGTCCGCAAAAGGAGGAAGCACCGCAGAGAGAAAGGAAAGAGAGTGCAAGAGGAGCTAAGAGGAGGGTGAGTAAAGAAAGGAAAAATGAGGGAAAGAGAATACAAATAAAAAAATAAACACAAAGTAGATGACTGTCTACCACAGGGCCACTTGTTCATTTATTTAATAAGCATTTATCACTTTTGCTTCCTTAATCCCTGTACCTTTAAGTTCATTTCCTTTCTCTGGCCCCTACATTATACTGTCATTTAGACCAATCTGATAGGGTCATTCTTTTCTTCTCTTCCTCTCCTCTCCTCTCCTCTCCTCTCCTCTCCTCTCCTCTCCTCTCCTCTCCTCTGCTCTTCTCTTCTCTGCTCTGCTCTGCTCTGCTCTTCTCTGCTCTTCTCTTCCCTTTCTTCCTTCCTTTTTTTTTGACACAAAGGCAACTTACTACCAGAAAATAACTGAGGAGTCTTGTTCACAGATGGCGTCCACGGAGACCTCCTGTCCTGCAGGTGCTGTTGGAGGGGATGGGGTTGACATCCTAGTCCATCTGGTCTTCATGCCCAAGCGAGCAAGGGCTCCGAGGGCTGACTGGGCACCAGGTCCCGGGCTGCTGGTCCGGCTGGCCCTGTGGCCGGAGTTGACGCGCAGGCTGTGAGGCCTGAGCCCTTCCCCGTCCGCCCCAGCCCGGCAGTCCGCACCCTTGTTCTCCAGCCACACGACCGATGGTTTCCTTGGCAGAAACTTCAGTGATATGAACACAAGTGTCACTGAAGTTGCAAAGATGTGACAGACGCCAAATACCTGAGGCCTGAGGCTGATGACCCCTGCTTCCTCCTTTTTCTTCTGCCATTTCTTTTTTTCTTCTTCTTCTTGTTTTTATTAGTTAGGTTTATTGGTGCAATTTAGACGTACATAATGATCGCAGTCATCATACAGAATCTGTACCTGTCCACAATACAACTTGCTTCTTTTTCCCATTCCCCTCCCCTCCCTTTGACCCCTTCCTCCATTTACAAAAGCTTTCTTTCCATTTTTCCTTCTTTTCCCTTCCTTCTTTTCCCCTTCCCCCTTGCTAGTTTCCCCTCCCCACTTGAACATTTTCTTCCTATTTCATAATATCTAATATACATTTTGATCTTTATTTACACCATTGGTTTCTCACACAAGAGAAACAATGCTGTGTTTACATATGTGTGTCAGATTTATTTCACTTAAGAGTATGGTCTCACTTGGCATGGTGGCACATACCTCTAACCCCAGCATTCAGGAAGCTGAGGCAGGAAGCTCGATGAGAGTTCAAGGCCAGCTTGGGATACATAGCAAATTCAATTCCAGCCCAAAGGATATGGCAACACCCTGTCCCAAAAAAACAAAAACAAAAACAAAACAAAAGAGAATATGGTCTCAAGGTGCATTCATTTACCTAGAAATGTCTCAGGTTTATCCTTCTTTATGGCTGAGTAGTACTACATTGTATAAAAAACCCACATCTTCTTTATCCACTCATTGGTGGATGGGCATTTGGGCTGTTCCAAGATTTAGCTATTATAAATTGTGCTGCTATAAACACGGGTGTTCATACGTCGTACATCACCGTGGTATGATGCTTTTAATTTTTTTGGGAGAATACCAAGAAGGGGAATAGCTGTCAGATGGAATCTTTAGTTTTAGCTTTGGGGGGAATCTCCACGCAGACTTGTGAGGTGCCATTTCTGCCAGCCCTCTGCCGACTCTGCCTCCAGGAAGAGCAGGGTCATTATTTCTTATGCTATTCTGTGTGCTGGTATTTACGGAAGCATTTGCAGTAATGGGCCAAAAAGTCATGTGCCTGCAAAGCTGCTCCGAAGAGCCATAATCTGCCTATGGTGGTGGTGAGGGGGAGGGTGCTGGGGAGTTTTGTGCGTGCGGAAATATGAGGTTGGGCACAGGACAGTGCTCTGGATACAGCGGCAGTCACAATCAAGTCAGCTGGAACACTGGCCCCCGCTCCATGTGTGGATCTCCCTCTACCATGGAAAGCCTGAGCAAGGTGCCTTCGGCTTGGGCCAGGGCAATGGAAATTGAGTGCAAAAGGGATAGTTCTAAGTGTTTTGGGGGTAAAGCATTAAACGATTGTTTGTTGTTTTTCCTTTTTTGTTTCCTTTTTGTCTTTTTTTGAGACAGGGTCTCCCTATGCAGTTCAGGCTGGCCTTAAGCTCACTTTGTAGCCCAAGCTGGTCTCGAACTCAAAATGATCCTCCTGCCTCAGCCTCCTGAGTGCTGGGATTACAGGCATGTGTTACCACACTGGCTTGTTTTTCAGTTTTTTGAGACAGGGTCTTGCTATGTATTCCAGGCTGGCCTAGAGCTCACTTTGTAGTTCAAATGTTGATCCCCCTGCCTCAGCCTCCTGAGTGCTGGGATAATAGGTGTGCACCATCCCACCTGGCTAGCATTAAATAGTTGTGAGTTTAGAAGCTCAGACCAAAGATTTAAGATTGTTTTTAGCTTCTTTATTCTGACAAAATATCCAAGATCCAAAACATCCTCTAGTGTCATGAAAGAGCCTGCCCCAATCAGAGATCCAGCATTTTAAAAAATTAAATTTATTTTTTAAATGATACATAAAAACAAAGTTTATATAATTATCGGATAATATATGATATTTTGATATATATGTATACATTGCATGATATTTAAATCAGGTTGAATATATCTTGTTTCTTTCTTTTTTTTGTTCGTACTGGGAATCAAACTCAGGACCTTGCATTTGACAGGCAGGCACTTGTGCTGCTGAGCTACATCCCGGGCAGATTGAATTCATCTGTCTCCACAAACATTTATCATTTTCTCATAATTAATGCATTCGAATACTTTCTTTTATTTACTTTTCTTTCTTTCTTCTTATTTATTTTTTGGTTTTTTGAGATAGGATCTTGCTATGTAGCTCAGGCTGGCCTTGAGCTCCCCATGCAGCCCAGGCTGGCCTTGAACCTGTGATGATCCTCCTGCCTCAGCCTCCCAAGTGCTGGGCCCACAGGTGTGTACCACCACGCCCAGCTCCTCTTCTAGCTTATTCAAATATATAGTATGTTACCGTTTTCTGCATTTACCCTCCGGTTTCGCTGCGCACTAGAACTTCTTACTCCTAACTGCAACTCAGCACCACTGACCAAGCTCTCTCTCTGCGTCCCCAGCCTGTGTGAGCAACATCCCACTCTCCCAACAGTTTCCATGCCACACAGGAGAGACTGTGCGATACTTGTCTCTCTGTGCTCGGGTTATTGCATTTAACACGATGATGTTGTCATGCCACTCATGTTGTCGCCAATAGCAAGATCCCCTTCTTTCATGGCTGAATAATATTTTGTTCTGTCTGTGTGTCACATTTTCTTTATTTGCCAGTGAATAAGCACCTAGACTGGGGGCTGGGGATTTAGCTCAGCGGCACAGCGCCTGTCTGGCAAGCGCAACGTCGTGAGTTCGATTCCCGGTACCAGAAAAAAACCAAAAAAAACCCACCTAGACTGTTTCTATTTCTTGGCTACTGTGAGTAGGGTGACAGTGCAATCTCTTTATTTATGGCTTCATGAATTTAATCAAAATTTAAAAACTGTTAGAAAAGAAAACATTTGGTGACAGTTCTTCATCTGAGTGTCTTTTAACCATCTGTATCACGGTTTGCGGCACAGGGAGGCACCGGAGACGGAGCCCGCCACCTTAGATAATGGCTGTTCAGAATAACTCACAGGGAGGTGTACACTGGTTCCAGTACTTATGAGCGGTGTAACCTTGAGCAGATCATTTACCTTCCCTCACATTATATAGGGTTTTTACGTTCATTGTCCATTTTTAGACATTTAAAATTTTTTGTATTGTTTACAGAGGAATTTTAAGTTCACTGCAAACCTGCAAGAAAGTGCAGAGTCCTAAATATCCTCCTTCCTCTGCCCTAACCTCCCTGACTGCACCCGACGTCAGTATTGTGCATCTTTTCAATCTGTGCAGCTGCACTGACACACCTGGGTTTTTTTGTTTGTTTGTTTGTTTTTGTTTTGTCTTTTAGAGACAGAGTCAATCTATGCAGTCCATGCTGGCCTTGAGCTCAGTTTGTAGCCTAGGCTGGCCTTGAACTCGCAATGATCCTCCTGCTTCAGCCTCCCGAGTGCTGGGATTACAAGAGTGCGCCTCCTCTCACGGCTGACACACTTATATTAACTGGAGGCAGGAGGAGTTTACATCAGAGGTCACTCCTTGGGTTGCACATTCTGAGTGTGACAAATGTGTGATGTCATGTAGCATTGGTGCAGCATCGCAAAGGATAACTTCACTGCCCTAAAACTTTCCAGTGTTTCACTTATTTTCCCCTCTCCTCCAACACATGGCAATGTTTGATCTTTTTACTGGCTGCATGGCTGCATTTTTGGGAAGATTATTTAGTCAAAACAATATAGTAACTAGCCTTTTCAGATTACTTTCTTTCAAGAAGACGAGAGCTGCTCATCTCATGGTCATCTGGAAGCAGAGAGACCTAGTGTTTGTTTCTGCCTGAGGAAAAACTTTTGATGAGGTGGATTTCGTTTATGAGGCTGCACACATTTTGCTGTGTTTCTTTTGGGTGTGTTTGTTTGTTTGAGACAGGGTCTCACTGTGTAGTTCAGGCTGGCTTTGAACTCACTATGTAGCCCAGGTTGGCCTTGAACTCAGGTGATCCTCCTGCCTCAGCCTCCCGAATGCTGGGATTACAGGTGTGTACTGCACTACCATACCTGGCTTGCTGTGTTTCTTTTTTTCTTTCCATTTTTTTTTTTTTTTTGAGACAGGGTCTCACTATGCAGTTCAGGCTACACTTGACCTTACTGTGGTAGCCCAGGCTAGGCTCGAACTTGTAACACTCCACCTGCCTCAGCCTCCCGAGTATTGGGCTTACAGACATGCACCCGGCTTGTGTTTCTTTTTAAAAGTATGACATTGGCAAGAGATAAAAGGCAATAATCTGTCAACTGGGACACATTATTCCTTATATATTTTTTTTTTTTTTGGTTTTTCTCCGGTACTGGGAACCGAACTCACGACCTTGCGCTTGCCAGGCAGGCGCTTTGCCGCTGAGCTAAATCCCCAGCCCTATTCCTTATATTTTTAATAAATGAGTATTTACCTATCCAGAGTCATAGGATTATAAAGCCAGGGCCGCCTAAGTGACCACTTCTGACCTATTAATTCCACGTTGGTGGTGTTTTGAGAAACATACCATGCCTAGGCCTGACTCCAGACCAGCTTAATCAGAATCTTAAGGGATGCAAACAAAAGGCATCTCTATTTTTGAAGCTCTACAAGTCCAGTGGGGGATGAGAAAGGCAGCTGTAGTCCCACAGTTTCACTTTACAGAGAAGGACACAGAAGGTCAAAGGGGTGAAGCGAGTTCCCTGAAGCCGCACTGCCGGGAAGGAACCCCCACGCCCAGTTCCTCTGACCGCCAACCCAGTGTTCTTCCCGCTGTTCTCTCTCTTCTCCTGGAACTTAGGGTTTTGCTGAACATTAACGTTGTACAACTTCCAGTGGTGGGAGACGGGCTCAAACCCATTGGCAAGGATCGGTGGGCAATTTTTCTTTCTTTCTTTCTTTCTTTCTTTCTTTCTTTCTTTCTTTCTTTCTTTCTTTCTTTCTTTTCTTTCTTTCTTTTTTTTGTTTTTGAGACAAGGTCTCACTATGCACTTCAGGCTGTCTGTGAGCTCACTTTGTAGCCCAGGCTGGTCTCAAACTCACAGTGATTCTCCTGCCTCAGCCTCCCGAGTGCCGGGATTACAGGCGTGCACCACCACACCTGGCTCGGTGGGGCATTTTCTGAGGACTCAACTCAGTCGTGTGTTCTCTGAAGATGGCTCTACTCAGGATGCAGCTCTGGCCAAGGGCTATTAATGGTGGGGCAGGCAACGACTAATAAATACCACAGTGCATGTCAGTCCTGTGTTGGACAAGTCACTTGCTCATGGTTTATTCTCACCCGTGAAGGACAACATTTATTGATAAGTATCCTCAGTTTCAGGAGATAGTCATATTAGAGCAAAGAGTAGATTGGGATGAGGGCTAGGGTGGGGAGTTACAGGTCCCATTTGAGAAATGGTTAAATTTATAAAGTTCCCCAGCAAAATAGACAAGCATAAATGTTTCATGTAGCTAGGTGTTGTGGTGCAAGCCTGTAATCCCGGCACTTGGGAGGCTGAGGCAGGAGGATTCCCTTGAGTTCGAGTCTAGCCTGAACTAGTGAGACTCTGTGGCAAAAACAAAGCAAAACAAAATAAAAAATGTTGCATGTAATTTCTGAGGATTCACTGAACCTCTCCACCCTCCAAACTCCTGCCCTAGCTAATTTTTAGACTCCAGATTAAGATCTCCTGGACTGGATGATTTTGAAGCTCTATTTTAGTGTTTCTTACAATGTGGTCCATAGACCAAAGCTTCTGACTCATTTGAAGTGTTTGTTTTAAGAAAATATCAAGGAGAACATTGCCATGCACAGCTGTAATTCCAGCCACTGTGGGAGGCTAAGGCAGGAAGACTGCAAGTTTGAGTGTGGCCTGGGCAACTGAGTGAAGCTCTGTTTTGAAATTCAAACAAACAAGCAAACAAGACCAGATTTGTAGGATTGCCACAGACTTTGTATTTCCAAATTTTCAGGGGAATTAGGATCAGGAATCTGCAAACAAACAAACAAATCCTGAAATGATTCTTTTGGAAACTAACATTTGAGAATCAATATTTTATTCCAACTGAGATTTATATGGCTTTTGAATGCTTTTGTCTGTTGACTTAGCTTTTGTGTGTTCACTTGACAAGTATACCAAATACTATGTTTAGTACAAACTCATTACAGAGTATTTGTGTGTATACAGTAAGAAAAATATCTGGATGTGTGTGTGTGTGTGTGTGTGTGTGTGTGTGTATGTGTAATGTTAACAGTGTTCCTCTCTTTTTTTGAGACAGGGTCTCACTATGCAGTTCAGGCTGGCCTTGAACTCATTTATGTAGCCCGGACTGGCCTCAGCCTCCTGAATGCTGGGATTATAGCCCCACCCCCGTGCCCAGCCAACAGTGTCTTTCTTTGAGTGGATGATCTTTATTTTTTCACTTTATCCTTCTATTTTATTTCTCCCATTTTTTTCTTCCTGTATTTAAAAAGACACTTCCTCTTTCTGAGTTCAATTTCCCCATCTGAGAAACAGGGCGTTGCAACTCCTTGAACTAGGGTGGTCAGGGACTCCATAGGCCCCGGACCGTGTAAACCCGAACTGCATACGTAACAGCGACGTTTGGAGAATAATCATGTATTATTTTGTATATATTCCGTTGTGACGTCTAACCGTTTTTACGTCACGAAAATTATTCTCTTGTTCCTTAAGAAGCCAGGACAGAAATAATGGATCTACAGCCTTCAAAAGTTCACCTTCTGTCCTCAGCCTTAGAAAATGCCTTCCGAGCGTACCTCTTAGGAGCTTAATAATGGTTGTGAACCAAAAAGCCAGGGCGTGGTCGCCCCGCCCCCCCGCCGTCCGATTCGCAGATTGGCCGGAGGCGAGGACGAGCCCCGCCCCTGGTCTTATGACTCGGGCCGGAGCGGCGCGTCCTGGCTCTTGCTGCGCCCTGGTCGGTGGTCGCAGAGTTCCCGCCTCAGCCCCGCGAGCGTCGTCGCTGGTGTCGCCGCTCTTGCCGCCGCCGCCGCCGCCCCTGCCCCTCGGGATCATGGTGTGCTTCCGCCTCGCCCCTGTTCCGGGCTTGGAGCTCGCCCTGCTCTGCCTCGTCCTGGGTGAGTGGCCGGGCCCCGGGGGCAGCCGCAGCCGGCCCGCGCTGGTGCAAAGGCCACGCAGCCGGGAGGACGGTCTGGCCCGGGCGAGGGGCTCGGCGGCTGGCTCCGGGCGGCGGCGCTGCCCCGGGGAGGGAGCGGCGACCTGGAGAAGGCCTCAGCGAGGGGTGGCGGGGAGGAAGGGCCCGCGGGAGTTCCCGGGGCGGTCGGGTGGACGCGGGAGGGGGCCGGGCGGCGGCCGAGGCCGGGCGGGGCAGGAGTTACTCGGGCCGCGCCAGGGAGCGAGTGCCGGGGCGGCTCGTGCAGACTCGGGGCTGCGGGACCGTTCGGGCAGTCTGGTTTTCCTGGGATCGGGGAAGACTTGTGAAGGTGGTGGGGAAACTACAGCATGAGCAAGAGATCGGGAGAGGAGACCGCCTGCGTGAAATCGCTGGACGGAAGAGTGGTGGTGGGGGCGGCCTGGATCCCAGAGCCCGAGGCGCCGCGACAGCGATGCCTTTTTTTTTTTTAAAGACAGGGTTTGACCGTGTAGTTCAGGCTGGTCTGAACTCACTGTGTAGTTCACGCTGCCCTCGAACTCACGGTGATCTTCCTGCCTCAGCCTCCCCAGTGCTGGGGTTGTAGGCATGTGCCACCACACTCCAGTCGCTACGGGGGTTTGTGGGAAACAGTTTGAGGCCGTGTGATTAAAGAGATGAGGAATGATGCTGGATTTGAGTTTGCTGCTCAAGAGTTTTGAGGGTGAAGGGACCTAGGTTGGCCGGGGCAGTTTTCAGGACGGAAACTTGATCTCAACCTCTGCAGACTAGAAGGATGAGGGAGAACTTCGGTGGGGAGTGAATATCTGACTTGGAAGTATCAGTTTTGCTACTTCAGCCAGACACTTGAGAAAAAAAAAAAAGCCCCAGCTGCTTCCGTTGAGAGTTTTCCAGACGGGAGGTTTTGGTGGCTGTGCATCGGAGTTTTGTGTGGCACCTCCTTGCCTTCATAGTTAAGTCTCTTGCCTTCCTCTCTCCATCGTACACTCGGCTGTGGCCTGGTGGTTTTGGAGGGAGCTCCTCACTTCTGAAGGACTCGGTTGCTGCTCAGGCAGAGGAATGGCTGGCTGGATGTCTGCCGCGCTCTGCCCGTAGACAGTGGTCGGCACCAGCTTTAATGTCTAAAGGTGAACTTTGACCAGAATGTCTCCCTGACCTGATTCATCCTGTACTTATTACCCGCCGGCTCTTGCTGTTTGTGACTTAACAAGAGCGCAGAAGGAACAGATCTAGGTGGGACTAGGGAGGAAATAGACATATTAGAGGGACTGAGAAGGCAACGGGAGGTAAATATTTTATACTTCACGTTTTAGGAGAATATAGTCAACACCCTGGTGCACCCTGCTTCGCAACCGGGGGATATTTGGGAATATCTGAAGACATTTTTGGTTGTTAAGACACGGCGGAGGGGACCCTTTCGGCATCTGCTACATAGAGGCCAGTGAGACTGCCCAACTTCCTCCAAGCACGGGACAGCCCCTCTTAACAAAGATGAGACTCTTCAAAACATCAGTTGTGTCAGCCTGAGACAGCCTCAGAGCCGTAGTGTTGAAGGGGGTCTCGATTATATCCAGTCCCCTAATTCTTTAGGACCTTCTCTGGAGACCTGTGAGGTCAGAACTTTCCAGAACAGTCCCGAGAACATACTGATTTATCCTTTGCACTCTTACCCTTTTGCCAGCATACAGTGGAGTTTTCCAGAAGCCACATAATGTGTGATGATGTCACCACCCTGATGCCTCTGGTGCTCTTGTGTTGTCTTCACATCTCCATTTGCATTTGGAATGCAGTAACTACCCATAGACGTAATGCACACGAGCTAACTCTCTTCCAGGTCCTCCACAGAGAGGAGAAGCAAAGGGTCCTGAGCGGAAGACGTGGGCACGCCCTTGCTGTAGTCCAGCTGGCCGTGTGGGGCAGGAAAGTCGTCCGCAGGCAGGAAAGTCGTCCGAAATGGGGCCACGAGGCTCTGCCCGAACGCGCTGGTTGTACTGTGAAGCTCTGAGTGAGGGCCGGCCGGCCCTGAGAGAGGCTTGTTTACAATGGAAAGTACCTTATCTGGGACCAGAACACATCTGAGCCAGGCATCTGCTAACCAGTTGTTCTCTGACAGTTGAATCTGTACACAGACATAGCACTGTTCTTGTTTAGAGAAAGGGGGGAAAATAACAGTCGTCCTACTTATTTGCTTTCATGCCATTACTTTTTTTTGTTTTTTGATGAAAGCTTGTTTTGTTGTTGTTTCGTTTTTTACAAAAGCAGTGCATGCTTACTGCAGAAAATAAATAGCCCAAAAGAAGCACATAATAGAGCCCGTCAGCTCATCTGCTAGCTTGCCATTTATTGATCAGGACTAACTAGATTCCTCCTCTTGGAAGATTTCCAAGATTGATTCCAAGTTCAGGACAGGATTTGGAGAAGTAAAAGTTAATAATGTTGCTAGATCCAGTTTTTTTATTTATTTTATTTTATTTTATTTTTTGGTTTTTCATTTTGGTTTTTCTCCGGTACCGGGAACCGAACTCACGACCTTGTGCTTGCCAGGCAGGCGCTTTTGCCGCTGAGCTAAATCCCCAGCCCCTAGATCCAGTTTTTAAGAGATTCCCAGATGCAAAGAAAACTACCATTTTATGCAGCTATTTTTTTTTTTTTTCAGACAGCTCTTTTGGTTCAGTGTGGAGCCCAAAGGGCTCCCGTGTACCTTTTTCCTCCTAAAAATTTAGCAGGACTTTAGTTTTTTGGTGGGCTTTGCATGTTACTTTTCAATTGAAAACTCAACGATGCTTGTCAGGTAACTGCTGTGTACTTGGTACTATGCCTGGGTCCTGCGAAAGGAACTGGTAAAGGAGCTTTTATCCTGAGTTTACAGTCGCATTAGCATAAGTGAACTGGTTGTGCAAGTTTCACTTGGAGACTCCGCTTTGTAATTTTATTACTGTGTTCCAGCTCCACCAGTAGCCTTTTCAAAATACGTGTTTCATGGTGGGGGATGTAGTTCAGTGGAGTACTTAGCTGGCATGCATGAGGCCCTAGGTTTGAGCCCTAGCACCTTAGGAAAAATGTAGCTGCTGTAGGGTTAAGTATAGAAAAGAATTCTTAAGGGCTGGGGATATAGCTCAGCAGTGCAGTGCCTGCCTGGGAAGCACTAGGTCCTGAGTTCGATTCCCGGTATCCAGAAAAAGAAAAGAAAATAATTCTTAGTGCCCATGTATTGGTCTTTTTCACAGAAAAGAGACTTTTGTTTGAAAAAAGACTTTTGTTTGAATGAATTATAACCAACCAGGACATTCTAGAAAAAAAGCTATATAATTTAGAGGCATTATAAAAAGAGCAGTGGATGAAAGCCCTTTCCTAGCATCATTGTTTAATTAATACTTCCTTTGTGACATAGATGTCAGAATTTTGTGGTTATTGGTTGCTATAACTAGCTTGACTTCTGTTTTTGTTGAATGAGATAATTTTTAAAGTATTTTTAAGTATTAAGGCTCTTCTGTGTGAGAAGAATCTCCTATAGATATCCTTGGTATGCTTGGTGTGGTGGCACACACCTGTAAAATCCCAGCACACTTGGGAGGCTGAGGCAAGAAGATCACCTCAGATTCAAGACGAAACTGAACTACATAGTGAGACCCTGCCACAAAAAAAAAAAAAAATACATCCTTCACGTATACTTCACTGGTGGGAGTCCCTCCTTCCCCCAAATGTTATTGAATGTGTATTGTGTCCCAGCCAGTATACTCGATGAAAGGGACAGACCATGGACAAGACGGATGAGGTTCTGCTTTCATGGAACTTACTTTATTTGAGGGGTGAGTGTTGAGACAGGGTCCCATTATGTAGTTCAGGCTGATCTTGAATTTACCATGTAGCCCAGGTTGGCCTTGAACTCAAACTACCTCAGCCTAAATTCTAGGTTTACAGTCGTGCAGCAACACACCAAGCCGTAGGGACTTAAGTTTTAATGACAAGAGATAGCCCAACAAGTAAATAATAGAATTTCAGATAGTGACGGACACTGTGAAGAAATCAGGGCCAGGATATAGCTCAGCCTTGGCGGCACAGTGCCTGCCTGGCAAGCACAAGGTCCTGAGTTTGATTACGAGTACCAAAAAAAACAGGTGACAAGGAAGGAGAATGAGCAGCTGAGAGGGGTGGCTGACGGGTGATGGGATGAGCTGTCTTAATATTATGGGTCAGAGGGCCTTCTGTTGTCTAGTGACATTTGGGCATAGACCCGGCTGTTGGAAGGAGGGTGATCATGTGACCGTTTGGGGGAACCAAGAATAAATCTTGTCTTTCCCAATCTCTTAGGTTATTACCTCAGCCTGTTTTCTGTTCCTTTTTTCTCCTGGCCCCTGTTAAGTCCCCTTTATGGTATTAGTCTCGGAGAGCAGATTACATCCTATTTCCATGGCCTGGCTAGCACCGGGGCCTGGTACGTGATTGACACTGAGTAGAACTAGGTCGAGGGTCTTCATTGGTGGGCACTGGGGATATGATGGGGAGCTAGACCAACTTGGTCTCCTTTCTCCTCTGTGAACCTTACTTAAGTGATGTTTGTTTTATAAGGTCTTCTGTACTTTCGGATTGAGAACTTCAATTGCCACGACCAAGTGTAGATCTACAAGATCAGTGAGAAAAGTGCAGGTGATTACAGACCGAATTACTGAAGTATGATGTCCTTTTTTTCCATCAGGTTTTATTGGTACATTTTAGATATACATAATGATCACAGTCATCGTAGAGAAGTTGTACCTGTGCATGGTATAACTTGATTCTTGTTTTTCCCACTCCCCTCCCCTCCCTCCTACCGCTCCTCCCTCCCCATTTACAAGAGCTTTGTTTCCATTCTTCCTGTATAATCTGAAGTCATGATGGGAGTGTCTTCCCTGTGCCCCTGCAGATATGCCCCACAGGTTACTATGAAGAACTAGGGAGTCCTGGGTGAGGAGAGTTAGGTTTACAGAAAGAGCCAATATTTCTCTCATTTTGTTTGTTTTCCCTTTTTTTTTTTTTTTTGAGACAGCGTCTCGCTATGCAGTTCAGCCTGGCCTTGAGTTCACTTTGTAGCCCAGGCTGGTCTTGAGCTCACAATGATCCTCCTGCTTCAGCCTCCCGAGTGCTGGGATTACAGGCGTGCACCACCACGCATGGCCTATTTCTCTCATTTTGGAGGCCATCTGACAAAGAGAATGTAACGTAGTTCTGTCAGAAATGATTAACTGTAATGGAGATATTTGAAAGGACGGCTCGTCATTAGTTTATTAGTCATTGGTTATCACATCTGATAGGGTTATAAATATTTCAATGATTCCCCTGTGGACAGTTTTCTTCCCCTATATCCTTGGGTAGACATTGTAACACAGGATTACTTCACAGCGCTGGAGCTGACTTTAGTGACCTTTGATGTGGAAGGCTGCTTTAGCTTGTGTAGTGACAAAAGCTTTCTGGTTATAATTTCACACTAAAGTCATCAGTGATGCTCTCACATCCAAAAGTGTATCTTATCGGTACTTGTTGGTATCCTACTGTGCATTATGAAAGAATTCTGGAGGTCTGCCAAACGGCTCAGCAATAAGCATTTTCCATTAGTTGCATGGAATTGAAGCTCATTTCCTTACCCACTCTCTGACCTGAAAAAATTAAGACATTTTGTAGCTTGCAACCATATTTTTATTAATTTTTAATGTTTCTTTTCACATATCCAACATTTGTAGCTTCAAATCATAGTATTAATTTTCTGTTTCAAGAGCCTAACCAAAAAGCAGTTGTATAAGCAACTGAATATATCAAGTAAACCTATACTGGGAATTGTTTTTTTTTTTTTTTTTTGGTTTTTCTCCGGTACCAGGAACCAAACTCATGACCTTGCGCTTGCCAGGCAGGCGCTTTGCCACTGAGCTAAATCCCCAGCCCCTATACTGGGAATTGTAAGTGAAGAACAATTAGCTTGACTTAAACCTATAGGGAAACCATCGCTGGATAGAAAAAAAGGAGTACATAGGTACTGTTTGCCTCTATGCCCTGTTCTGTTCTGTTCTTTTTTTTTTTTTTTTTGAGACAAGGTCTCACTATGTAATTCAGACTGGGCTCGAACTCAACCTTGTAGCCCAGGCTGGCTTCAGTCTTGTGGCAGTCCTCCTGCACCTCATTCTTGTGCCAGCACCTTCCAAGTGCTGGGATTATAGGTGTGTGCCATCACGCCCTGGCTATCGTGTTTAATTTAAAATCTTTTTTTTTTTTTTTTTACTTTTTTTTTTGTGGTACCGGGAATTGAACTCAGGACCTTGTGCTTGCCAGGCAGGCGCTTGTGCCGCTGAGCTAAATCCCTGGCCTTAAAAGGCTTTTTTTGCCAACATCATTCTGTTGTCTTTTTTTTCTTTTTTTTTTTGAGATAGGGTCTTGCTATGCAGTTCAGACTGGCCTTGAACTTACTTCGTAGCCCAAGGTGGCCTCAAATTCACAGCAATCCTCTTGCTTCAGCTTCCCAAGTGCTGGGATTACCGGGGTGTGCCACCACACCTGGCACCAACATCATTCTGAATGGATTAAGTTGAGGACAAGCATCCATTCAGTAAGGTGAAAGTAAACATACACCTAAAAATCAGGAGAGATCCTGTCAGGTACTGTGTTAACTGGAAGGAAGGCTTGTAAACTGGAATCTCTAGCTTGCTTGCAAAGTTCTCTTAGCTCTGAAGGGCTTATATGCTTGCACAGAACCTACTAGAGATACACATACAATTCTCAGCAAAGGTACCCTGCCCAAGGTCTCACAGCTAGTAAGCGAGGCTGCCTGATTTGAATTCTAGCTCTTCAGCTCCAGGGATGGGTGCTGGGAATTGCTTTATTATATTGTTTTCTTAGGTCATTGTTTTTTATTGACTTTGTTTTATCACCAGTTTTACCCTCTTCCTCTGCCTCCAGTTTTGTTTCTAGATGAGTGTATTTTTTTCAGTTAGACTTCAAGTCAAACAAACTCTACCCACTTTTTGCTTGGACAAATATGCTCTGAGTTCTAAAAGAATCTATAAATGACATTTTGGAAGTAGAATTGAGAGGATATTTGGATTTGAGAACATTGATTTGGGGGCATGACTTTTTCTTTTCTTTAGAGAATAAATTCTCAGCTCCATAATCGTATACTCTAGGGTATGATTCAGCTATGGCTTTTTAATATCATAAAAGCTTTTAAGCAAATATAGTTCAGCTGTTCTAATATCAAGCACAGCAGTAAGGATGGAAATCTTATGCTAAAGACTTTTTACCTAAGTGTTATTCCTGACTTGAAATCCACATCAAAATTTTTTGAGAAAATTGACAAGAGTCTACAGCCATACCACCCTGAACGCACCCGCTCTCGTCTGATCTCGGAAGCTAAGCAGGTTCGGGCCTGGTTAGTACTTGGATGGGAAAACTGACAAGAGGTCTGAGAGTGTAGCCCCTTTGGAAGCCCTGAAGGACTAGCTTTCCTGTAATTACACTATTTCAGATCCTTACCCAAGGGCATTTTCACCTTGATATAATCAATCAGTATTTATTGGAAATCTAATATATATTCAGCACTACTAGGAATGATAGGAGATATAGGAAAAGTGATAGACTTGGTCTTCACCCTGACACTTGTTACAGATGACATTCATATAAAAGACACTCCTGGGCTTGTGAAATAGATAAGATCATCTGGTTAAGGGAGGTACTGGAATTCAAATGAGTGACAGAAACATTATCAAAAGGAAATCTTGAACCTACCCATGTATTTCATTCATTTAGACTTTGCTACACTTTTATTAGTAAAGAATTACTTGCTGTAAACTGTAGTTTTCCATAGCACACTAGTTTCTTGTGAGATGGTTGAAAACTGCTGTTTGGGAGCTTTTAACAGTGAGAAATGGGGTTTACTGGCATAAAATATCTTTGACTAATTCAGGATACCGTGAAATATACTGAAATGTGGGGATATGGGTTATCAGTACACTTTGGGTGCTTTTATATTCAAGAAAAGCTTTGAAAAAATGGTCATTGAAAAATGTCCTTGGTTCTTGATTGTAAGCAAGGGGAATAAAATCTCATTGATTTAAGTGCAAAGGGAATATACTAAAAAGGTATTGTGAAATGTTGCATGCCCTTTGATCCCCTAGTTTGATTGCTAGATCTCTCTCTCTTTCTCACTTTCTCTCTCTTTCTCTCTCTCTATCTGACAAACACACACAAACGCACACACCACATTTGCCAATCTATACAAGAATGTTTACAGCCACATTGGGAATAGAACCAAACTGGAAACTTACCAAATGTCGATCAGCAATAGTATAGATGTAGCTTAGTGTTTACCTAATAATCAAAAGCTATATAGCAGTGAGGATAAATACACTGTAAGTATGCATAACTTGGGTGAATCACACAAAATATAATATTGAATGAAAGAAGTCAGACAGAAAAGAGAGCATAGAGAATGATTCTATGATTCCATTTAATCTATGCTGTTAGAAGTCAGGATGGTGGTCAAACAACAAACAAACAAAACAAAGGCCAGATGTGGTAGCGCACACCTGTAATCCCAGCACTTGGGAGGCTGAGGCAAGAGGAGTGTCATGAGTTCGAGACCGGCCTGTGCTACAAAGTGAGCTCAAGGCCAGCCTGAACAGCATAGTGAGACCCTACCTCAAAAAGACAAAACAAAAACAAAAATAAAAATAAACAAGTCCAAATCAAAACAGGCTAGGAGTAGACAGTTCTCAGAAGTGTCAATGGCCAATAAACACAGGAAAAAATGTCCAAAATTACTGACTGAGAAATGGAAATTAAACAACTCTGAGATGGTAACTTCTGCAGGATGATTGGCTATCATCCAGAAATCAAATAATAACTGTGCATGGCGGTGCATGCCTGTTATCCTAGCACTCAGGAAGCTGAGGCAGGAGGATCACTGCGAGTCTGAGGCCAGCCTTGGCTACATAGTGAGTCCAAGGCCAGCCTGAACTGTAGAGCAAGACCCTGTCTCAAAAAGACAAAAATACCTTGAAGGGGAAATAAAAGGGGCTTTGAGAGAATAGTCAGCCCTCCTTATCTACAAATTCCACATTCACATATTCAACCAAATGTGAATCAGTAATATTAGGGAAAAATACTGCATTTATACTGAATATGTTTTTCTTTTTTTCTTTTTTTTTGGTACCAGGAATCGAACTCATGACCTTGTACTTGCCAGGTAGGCACTTGTGCCGCTGAGCTATATCCCCGGCCCTGTATTTCTTTTCTTGTTGTTATTCCTTTAACAGTACAACTACTTACACAGCACTTATATTTTGCTAGGTATTATAAGTCATCTGGGGATGATTGGAAATATACAGGAGTGTGTAGGTTATCTGCCATTACAGTGCCATTTTACAGAAGAGACTGGAACATTTATAGATTTTTGGTATCCAGGAGTGTCCTAGGACCAATCCCCAGCAGATACTGAGAGACAGTTTCTCTCGGTGCTCAGCTTCTTGATACCAGAGGGGTCAATTTATGACAGTTCTTTGATTTGTATGCTTAATGTTGTGTACACTTTTCCTTTGTATGTCATGCTGTGCACTTTTCTGTACAATCAATAAAATTGTTTACTTTTTTCTTTGCCTTTTTGAGACAGGGTCTCTCCATGCAGTCCATGCTGGCCTTAAGCTCACTTTGTAGCCCAGGACAGTCTCGAACTTGCAACGATCCTCCTGCCTCAGCTTCCCAAGTACTGGGATTACAGACGTGCACCACTGTGTCCGGCTGAAATGTTTATACAGGTGTATATTAGATAACTCAGAAGAGCAGGTGCCTCTGGCTATAGATCTCCAAGCCTGAGTCAATGCCCCAAGTCAAGCCACTGAACCATGTGATCACCACCAAGCAGGAAACCTCAGCTGTGTGCACTGGCTGCTGCCATCTTGCTGCCTGGGCGCCTGCTGCTAATGCGACTTTCTCCTTGCCCCTTCCATTTCTCCCTCCGCTCGTGCCCTCCTGTGAAAGGCTGGGGTGAGCCAGGCATGGGAGCATATGCTGCAGTCCTGGCTACTTGAGAGGCTGAGATGGAGGATTATTTCAACCCGCAAGTTCAAGACCAGTCTGGACAACGTAGTGAGACCCTGTCTCCCCAAAATTGAGGTCTGAGACGGGTAGCTTCGTTACAGAGCCTAGCACGCACTCCCTTCCTTGCTGGAAGGGAGCAGAGAAGGCAGGTGGCCACCTTTTGCAGTGGGCAGTGATACCGGGCAGACACTGAAACCAAGTATTTAAACCTCGTTTGGCAGGTTGGTGTTCCATGCTTTGGGCAGCCATAAAGAGGAGCATCTTTTCTTAAAATTAATTAAGGGAATTGGTACATTCTAGATATATATAGTGGTCATATTCATCATGGGGGATTTGTACCTGAATAGGATATATCTAGATTACTTTTCTCCCATTGTCCTCTCTCCCTTCAAACCCTCTTCCCCCCCGCTTATGTACAAAAGCGCTGTTTCCATTATGTCCTTCGGACATCTTGAAGGTGAACATTTAAAAAGTCAGCAGAAAGTGGATTTCAGTGTTAGGAACAGTGGACACGAAGAGGTAGAAGTTGAAGAGTGTGTGGCATTCAGGTGCAGCAGAAACAAGCGTGGCCAGGTTAAAGGGTGTTCTGGGAAAGTGGCTTGAGAGACTGAGAAGGAACAGGACAGGACAAGATGAAAGGTTACTTTTTTTCCTTTTTTTTGAGACAGGGTCTCTCCATGCAGTTCAGGCTGGCCTTGAGCTCACTTTGTAGCACAGGCTGGTCTCGAACTCGAAACGATCCTCTTCCTTCAGCCTCCCAGATGCTGGGTTTACAAGTGTGCGCCACTACACCTGGCTAAGATGAAGGATTACTTCAAAAGTCAGGAGGAGGAATTTAAATTTAATGGGAATTTGGGAGCCAATAAAAGGTTTTGAACACGAGAGGGTCCTAAGAGGAAGTGGTATTTTGTGTGTGTCAGAAATCGAACTCAGGACCTCACACTTGCCAGGCAGGCACTGTGCTGCTGAGCTACATCTCTGGTCCGAGAAAGTGGTATTTAAGGACTGCTAATCTGGCAGCACTTTTAGGGGCAGGGAGGAGGTACCTGTAGTATTTTACAGGTGGTGTGGTAGATCGGGAGTAGGAATGAAATGTGAAAAATGAAATGTGGAAAAATTTAAGAGAGAATTTGAAGGAAAAAAATCAGTAGGACTTCATGAAGAGAATGACATCGAAGCTCTTTGCAAATCATCTGAGCCAGATGTAGCTCAGCAGCACAGCTGTCATTTAGAGGGGGAAACAGAAGAGTGGATTTTAGTTTTGCAGTTGCTGAGTTTGAGGTCCGAGATGTCTGACTGAAAGTGACCCCTGTGCAGTGGGACACGGAGACGAGCTGTGGAGGTGGAAGGGCTGTGAGGGCAGGAGAATGAGCGCCTGGGGCCCTCAGGGATTTATCAGTACTTGCCACAGGCCAGGTAGATAGCCTGTCTTCAGCCTGAGTTCATGCAGTACCCGTGACCCAGAGCCTGTGCCTTCTGCTGCGGAAAGCTTCACTTCTCCCACTTGGGAACACCTTGATGCTGTTATTGTCTTATACAGTTTTCTTCCTGCTCCTCTGTTATCTTTGGAAAGTAAATTATTGACACATGAAAGGCTTTTCTTCGTTATTTATTAATAGTTTTAAATACAAAATAATTTTAAATACAAGGAGAATATGCTGAAGCTAAGGGCTTTAAAATTTTTCTTTCTGTCTTTTTTGAGACAGGGTTTCACTATGCAGTTCAGGCTGGCCTTGAACTCACTTTATAGCCCAGATTGGTCTCGAACTTGCAGTGATCCTCCTGCCTCAGCCTCCCGAGTGCTAGGATTACAGGCATGCATCACCACATCCAGCTTAATTATTTTTATTTAATTTTAAAAGTTGTTTTAGAGGATGGTGGCACATGCCTATAATCCCAGCTATTCAGGAAGCTGAGGCAGGAAGATCAAAAGTTTGAGGCCAACTTGGGCAATTTATGTGAGATTTTGTCTCTAAATAAAATTTGTTTATTTATTTGTGTATTTATTTATTTGGTTGATTGGTTTTTCTGAGACAAGGTCTCACTATGTAGTTCAGGCTGATCTCAAACTCATGGCAGTCCTCCTGCCCTGGCCGCCTAGTTGCTGAGATCACAGGTGTGTACCACCACGCTTGGCTCAAAATAAAATTTTAGCAGGGTTGGCTAGCTAGGAGTGTGGTTCGATGATAGAACGCTTGCGTAGCATGCACACAGCCTGGGCTCAATCCCCAGTACTGCAAACAAACAAGAAACACATAAAAACTGTAGACCAGTATTTCTAATATAGATACAAAAATTCTCAATAAAAAACTAACAAATCAACTCCATCCACATATTGTCTCAAAAAGATCATTCCTCAAGTGGGATATATCCCAGGCATGCAAGGTTCCTCAAAAGCTATGGACTTTAAGTCACACTGAGAGAGACAGCATATGAAAAAGCAAAACTCCAGCTGATTAGAAAAGTTGTAAGTTGGATTTCTCTGCACATTGAAGGTAGGTAGCTTTGGTTTCATATGACAGGTCCATTCCATATTGTACTTAGAAAAGAATGGCAGTGAAACCTACTTAGGTCTCACAAGGTCTTTTTGAGCCTTAGCCAATACATTTAGTCACCATCAGTGATCACAAGCTCTCATGTACTATTCGGGCTGGCTAAGGCAGCCAGGGCTGTGGAGCATGACGGGGCCAGCTTTTGTGTGCCGCATGAAAGCTATTGCTGAAGCAAGCCTGCTGAATATTCCTCTGAGGGCTTTGTTCTCTACGTTCTGCTGCCTGTCCCTACCTGTACAGGACACTGGGTTGCTCAGATATCATTAAAAGCTATGCAGCTATCTTAACAGGAAATAGCTTCCCCCTCAGGTGAAGAAAGCCCTTAGGTGGTTGCCCATTGTTTATGCTGCAGGTGTGTTTGCTGGAATATTTCCTCCTCATCACTCGGCACAAGATTTGAAGCAGTGAGGCCACAGAACATCTGATCTAGCATTAGTTTTCAATAGAGACTTTTACCTGCTGATTTGAGAGAGAAGCAGGAAGGCCTTGGACTTTTCAGTTTTTTTTTTTTTTTTTTTTTTTTTTTTGGTTTTTCTCCGGTACCGGGAACCGAACTCACGGCCTTGCGCTTGCCAAGCAGGCGCTTTTTGCCACTGAGCTAAACCCCCAGCCCTGGACTTTTCAGTTTAAATAGGTAATGTTTCTGTGTTTAAGTGTAGAAGATTAGAATCAAGTTAACTGAAAGGTCCCAAAGTTACTGGAGCACGTTGAGTAATTTTGAGTCCATGTCAAAAGATTGCTCAGCCTTTTCCAGTCAGTTACATTTTAAAGGGAAACCAAGTGATGAACTTTGTATTTTAAGGAATAAGCTTTTTCTTTTTCTTTTCTTTTTGAGACAGGATCTCACTAGCAGTTCAGGCTGGCCTTAAACTCACAGTGCAGCCTAGACTGGCCTCGAACTCACAGTGATCCTCCTGCCTCAGCTTCCCAGGTGCTGGGATTGCAGATGTGCACTACCATGCCCAGCTGGAATAACCTTTTTTTAAATGGATCTAACAGCTCTTTGCAGTGCTGCTTCTTTGGTCATGTGATACACTTGCATAAAGAGCTCCCCTACATCTGATTACATCAGAATGAAATCATTTGGAAGGACATCTGGGGCACCTAGGTTACATCGCTTGGCACAAGATTTGAAGCAGTGAGGCCGTAGAACATCTGATCTAGCATTAGTTTTCAATAGAGGGTTTTACCTGCTGGTTTGAGAGAAGCAGGAACATCCTTTCCATGCTTTCCCTTATGTAATTTACTTCGGAACCCCCCCCCCCCCGCCAAAGCAAACTGTAATTGTCTAAAAACTAGAACAGCACAGATAAATGTGGAAGTGGTTATTAGGAGGCAGAAGGTTAGTGTCACCAGTCTGTGCCGTTCCATGAGCATTCCAGGCCTAATAACCATTCTTTTAGGAAAGGAAAATGGTCCCTTGATCAATAGGATTCTGTTAAAGATTGCAAAGAAAAACAGTCACCGGGATACCATATATAGTATATTTAAAAATACTTTCATTTTAGAGCTGATTGAACTTTAATAGCGGATGTAACTGGTTTTTTATTTTATATGTTGTTTTTGTAGTATAATCTTAAATGTTTTTTTAATAAATCCAGGGGCTGCCCAGTCTTATGCATTGGAACTGAATTTGACAAATTCAGAAAAAGTCACTTGCCTTTACGCAAAATGGCAGATGAATTTCACAATACAGTATGAAACTACAAACAAAACTAATGTAAGTAACTGTTTTTCTTTTGATTTTATAGTAGGAATTTAATTCTGACTTTTTTATCCTTTGGATGCATTTGTACAAATAAGTTTTCACGTTAACTCACTTAACATTTAAACTCTAGTCTTAACAAACTTTATACTCTTTATAGATACTGTATTCTGTTTAGTGTTACAATGAATATTTCTTTCTTTAGCCTTATCAGCTAAAGAATGGTACTTCAGACCAGTTTTTCATTTCTTTTTGGACATACAGAAAGTATGTGTGTAGCCAGGCATGGTGGCACATGCCCGTGATCCCAGCACTCGGGAGGCTGAGGCAGGAGGATCACTGCGAGTTTGAGGCCAGCCTGGGCTACACAGTGAGTTCAAGGCCAGCCTGAACTGCAGGGTGAGACCCTGTCTCAAAAAAAAAGTATGTGTGTAGCTGAAGAATCTGAGGCTGGATTACAAAGTACACCTGGCCCAGGACAACCTGGCCGTGGGGAATGAATGATGTAGACTGACGTGGCACACCCAGCTCATCTCCCCAGTGTTGAAGCATACTGCCTGTTCGTTTCTCACCTCTGGACTCCTTTTTCTTTTAGAACACTGTAACCATTTCAGCCCATGATCCTGTGACATACAATGGAAGCAGTTGTGGGGATGACCACAATGGTCCCAAAATAGCTGTGCAATTTCAGTCTGGTTTCTCTTGGATTGTGAATTTTACCAAGAGTGCTCCTAATTACTTCATTGACAGCATCTTGTTTTCCTACGACACCAGGGATAACACAACATTTCCTGATGCTAAAGATAAAGGTAAGCTTAAGAATTGGATTTGTGTTATGTTCTCTGACTTTCTATTAATAGTGAAAATGTAAACAATTTAGAAATAGTCATGCATGTCTGTCTTCCTAACTCTAATAGAAACTTCCTGCCATTTCCCCTTGTTCCCACCTGACCCCATGCAGAGCTGAGGCTGAGGCAGGACACAGTAATGATTCTGCCATTGCTGAGCACTTTACTCTGTATCACTTGCTACTGGACGTGTGTCACTTATAGCATCTCATTCCTTAACAGCAGATCCTGGGAAGCAGATATTATCTCAGTTTTACAGGCAAATGAGGTTTGATAACATTTGACTTTCTCAAAGGTCATGAATTTAATAAATGCATGAGCAGCAAGTGTTTGAACCAAAGTCCACTGAGCTACAAAATTCATACACTGTTACTGTCTATTTTGTTCAATAGTGGACAATCAACAAATGTTGAATAAATGAGAAAGCCCTTCCTAATTATTACTTCAAATGTGTACAAGTTTAATAACCTGAGGCTAGAAGAAATCCATCATCTTTAGGTCCTTTTAGCATTAGGTAAGGTTTTTGGAGGGGCTGCTGGGAATCGAACTCAGGACCTTGCGCTTCCCAGGCAGGGGCTTGTGCCACTGAACTATATAGATTTTGACTAGAAAGTAAGTGATAAATAAAATGACTAAAGTCAACATTTGCTGCTATTCTGAAACAATTTCAGGTCTAAATGAACTTGGGAAGGCACTGGCGATTAGGTCATTCTTGTAGTTCCCAGACCTGAAGTGTGCCCTTGTGAAATGTATTGAAAGCGTGGATAGTGGGGATTCTGGTGTAACTAGGGACGTACTGGCATTCTTTTCCTCCCCCTCCATGGAGATGGGGTTAACATTGGTATCTCTTGTGTCTCACCTCTCCTCACGGATGGTTTCATTCTGACTCCAGAATTATAGGTAGATCGAGATGAGTTGCCCAGACCCGGGGAGGAGTACCTTCTTTGGACCTGAGGGTAGCACAACATCCTATTTGAAGACGAGGAAGTGAAAGAGCTCACATAGACGTGGGGAGCTAGCACGGACTGAAACTTGAGAATGGAAGCCTAGTTGTCCTTCATTAGTCTCTTATTTTGAGAGGGTAACTAAAGCAAATAGATTTTGATTTATCTTCCGTCTTTATCTCTGTGCCCTGCATTGTCTTGGAGAACTAGGATAAGATTTGCTTCTCACTTTCCAGGAGCTTAGAAATCAGTTGGGAAGACAAAGATAAATTGTGTTTTCAAGTCATCTGGAAAATTGGCAAATATTGAGCGCAGTCTGTTTCTGTGATTTTGTTTGAAGGGGTGGAGGGTTCGTGCGTCTTTTCTGACAGTGTAAGGACGGCACTAGACCTTGTCTCTCAAACAGGAATAGTACACGGAGGCTGCATTCTGCACACGGAAGATGGTGTCGGTCCCTGTCTGCGGGTCCCCAGTCCCGCCTGCTCTCTGTACACGTGTCTTCACCAGCGGCCCAGATAGGAGCAGAGAAAAGGCAAAGTCAGAGTGTGAAAGCTCGGAAGAGTCTCTCCTAAGCCGGAACTCAGCCAGCAATAGAATTGCAGTGCACTGAGTTTGCACAGGAGGTTTCCAGCAGGGGGAGGCGTGGCATGTGCAGCAGTAATGGCAGACATGCCTGATTACAACAGAGGCTGTGTGTGTAGGAGAAGACAGTTGGCCAAGTGCAGTGAGTCTAAATTACAGGGCGTCTCAGAAGTCAAGGAGGAGACATCTGAGTTGTTACGGTAGGCACTGGGAATCAGTTTAGGTTTTTTTAAGCCAGAGAATGGTTTTTTTTTTTGGTACCAGGAATCGAACTCAGGACCTTGTGCTTGCTAAGCAGGTGCTGTGCTGCTGAGCTATATCCCCGGCCCTGAGAGAATGGTATTTTAAAAAGGGGAGAGAGTCATTTATGGGAGACTTTTTTTTTTTGAGATAGGGTCTTGCTATGCAGTTCAGGCTGGTGTTGAACTCACTGTGTAGCCCAGGCTGGTCTCACTCACGGCAGTTCTCTTGCCTCAGCCTCCCAAGTACTGGAATTATAGGTGTGCACCACTATGCTCAGCCAAGATAGTTATTTATAAAAGAATATTCTGCAGAATTAATTTGGAAGTGAGGAGACTGCGGGCTGAGTTGCTGGCTTCAGAGGCCGGTACAAGCCGGGCATGGTGGTGCACGCCTGTAACCCCACCACTCGGAAGGCTGAGGCAGGAGAGTCTTTGAGAGTTCGAGACCAGCCTGGGCTACAAAGTGAGCTCAAGGCCAGCCTGAACTGCATAACAAGACCCTGTCTCAAAAAGACCAAAAAAAAAGCCAGGCTGGTACAATAATCAAGGGATGATGGAGTAAATGGCCAGACCACCTGGGCAGCAGTTAAGGTTTGGTTTGGCTATTTGCATAAAAAAGGTAAAATGTTAACACTTGTATCTTTCCCCTCTTTTAAACAAAGGGGTGACTATGTTTTCTGTTACTAGCCTTTTTGTTTTTGCTTTTTTATTTTTCATTCTTTGAGACAGGGTCTTGCTATGCAATTCAGGCTGGCCTTGAGCTCACTTTGTAGTCCAGACTGGCCTTGAACTCACAGCAATCCTCCTGCCTCAGCCTCCCGAGTTCTGGGATTACGGATGTGCACCACCATGCCTGACCTCTATCACTAGCATCTGTCTAATAAGATATTTGAAAGTATTTAGAATTTAAAACAGCTTCTGTAATAAATGTACTGTTAAATGTACTATTGTTTTGAAATCATTCATTATTTCAAAATATTAATGTACTTTTGAGCATCTGATAATTGAAATAACTTTGAAGCTCCTGTTTCATTTTTAAAAATATTTCCATGATTAAAACATGATGTTGGGTGTAATGGCACACACCTGTAATCCCAGCACTTTGGAGGTTGAGGAGGAGGATCGCTGAGAGCTCAAGGCCAGCCTGGGTTGCACAGCAAGACAGTCCCCAAAAGAAAAAAAGTACAGAGAACTACAGATCCCTTACTCAGAATTCATAAATGCCATTTTAATGTTTGGTCAACCACTTTATTTCTTTAAAGAATCAAACCCTTACAGATGCGTTTGAAATCCCTTTTATCCTCACGTCCCGGCTCGATTTTCCTTGCTACCCACTAGCAGCAACCACCCTCACCACTCTTATGACTCTGGGCTATAGCCTTCCTGTCTGAGTGTGTATATTTTCACTCCATACATTAGTGTTCATAAACAATACATGCTTTGCAAAACACAGTTTCATGGTGTAACCTCAATATGTTTATAGCTCTTTTTTGAGTGAGAGGGGTACTGGAGATAGAACCCAGAGCTTTCAAACTGAGCTGTTGTCCCAGCCACCTCCTTTTATTACTTCCTTCCAGCCTTCTTTCTGCTTATTTCCTTCCTTCTTCCTTCCCTCCCTTTCTGCTTTCCTTTTTTTTTTTCTTTTCTTTTTAAATTTTGAGACAGATACTAAGTCACTAAATTTCCCAGGCTAAGCTTGAACTTTAGATCTTCCTGCCTCAGCCTTCCGGAGTTCTGGGATCACAAGTGTGCACCACCATACCCGGCTACAGTTTGTTGTTTTTACTCATTTATTTTTGAAGTCTGTCTATATTCAGCCAATTTCCATATCTATTCGTTTTTGTTAACAGTAAGAAACAGTTTTTGGAAAATGTTCTAGTTTATTGTTTTAAAAGAATTCCTTTGAACCAGGAATGGTGGCACATAATCTGTAATCCCAGCACTGGGGAGCCTGAGGCAGGAGGGTTGCCATGAGTTTGAGGCCAGCTTGCACTACATAAGGAAACGCTGTGTCAAAGTAAATAAAGAAAGAAAAGAAAAGAATTCCTTTGACCATTAGGGGGTGCCAAGGTAGCATTAAATGGCTGCCTTGCTGCCTGACTCAGGCGCAGGAGGAAGCCTGTATTAATGATCTCGAAAATATCTTCCTTTCTCGCTACTTCAAAAAGAAACTAAGCCATTTCAATCCGTGCGATCATAGTCCTTTGAAGTTTCCCTATCGGCTTTTTAATCAAAACTTGGTGCAGACTGGCTGCAATCTCCTTTGCCTTCTGAAGATTTTCTGAAATGGAGTAGTCTTTTAAATTCCATCTAGGCAGAGACCCTGTGAGCTCGTTAGAGGTGATGTAGCTTACTTTCGATAGGAGTGTCAAAATTAGGATTTACTGTGAAATCAGCAATTACTTCATCGCTCTTTCTTCTGCTATTCAGAGTCACTGAGTCCTGTTTATTCTAACTTCAGTATTTTCAGTTTGCCTTCCTCACTTTCTTCCTGCTGCCCTCCCCATCTTAGTGCAGGCAAGCCCCTCACCTTGCACCGCGGCCAGGCCACTGGCCTCTAACTGGTTTTCTCCTTCGATGGCGTCCCTTAAAAGTTTTCTCCTACACCTATTTGATATCTTCCTTAAAATAAGTTGTTTATCTGTCTCATTTCCTGCTTTGAAATTGGAATCTAATGGGGCAAGGGGAGAAGAAAAAGAGTGAAGCTGTGTTACCCCATGAGGAGCATAATCGTCCTGTACTGAAGATGTGTACTGATGGACACCAGCTGGCCCCTCCGTGGGGAACAGAGAAAGCCGTGCTGGGCTTAGGTGCTAGAAGACGTGTAAAAGTGAGACCAGCCACCATTCATCTCCTCTTAATTCCCTTTGCTTCTTCTTCCCTGCTCTCTGTGTCTCAGCCGGAGTGCCTCTGTGGTTCTCGTTGGGATGTTACAACCATGGTCGCTTTGGGCACAGAGTGGAGCAGACGGGGAGGAAGAGAGCTCATTTTATATCACCGCCTTCTCCCGCCCTCTTGCAAACAGCCATTGTTCATCTTGTTTTGTAGGACTCTTTACCGTCGCTGATTCTGTGGAAGTCAGTGTTCCGTTGAATAACATCTTTAGATGCAAGAGTTTATTAACTCATGAAAAGAACCATGTTGTCCAGCACTATTGGGATGTTCTTGTTCAAGCTTTTGTCCAAAATGGCACCGTGAGCAAAAAAGGTAAGTGCTGAAAGTATCTATTTCTATACTTGGGTCCTAATTGAATGAGTATAGCAGGTGGTGTTTGTTGAGGTCATTATCTGAAAGCATTTATAGATTAAGGGTTGCGTGTAGCTTCCACTAGACTATAAAGTTTTTATAAATAATCGCTATTCCTGTGGGAACTCACAATTTAAAGTTTAATATACATGTGGAGTGGTCTTCTAAAAGGTTCTCCCTGTAATGTTTCCATTAGCTGATCAAACGTGATTTTTGTTTTGAAAAGGCCCGGCTTTAGCTTGATGATCTGCTCCTTAGCAGTTCCAAGACCAAAGCTTAGAACTTAAAATTGTGTTAATGTTTACTTTTGTAAATTGATTTTACAACTTCTGTGTGACTTTTTGGAAATGTGACAGTTTCTCTTTCATCAGTCCTGGAAACTGCTAACACTTTAAGAAGTAGAAATACATATGATTTGCTGTAGGGGTAGTGTAAATAAAAGGTTCACTGTATCAAAATCCTAAATGAAGGCTGGGTGTGGTGGCGCACACCTGTAATCCCAGCCCTGGAGGCTGAGGCAGAAGGATTGCCAAGAGTTTGAGGCCAGCCTGGGCTACATAAGCAATTTCAAGGCCAGCCTGCACTATATACCGAGACCCTGTCTTAAAATACAAACACATCCTGAATGATTTTTAAACTTTTTTTTCTAGCAGACAGTATCCTTCCTTATAATGGTTGTGCGGGGGAGGAAGAAGGTGGATGAGGTAGGGGTTAAATGTTTTCAGATTTAAATCTCTAAATTTCCCACCAGGGGCAGGAATGAAGGTGTCGAAAGGGTTGGGCCATGTGTGGAAGACAAACCTTGGGACGTGTCTTGAACATGTCTGCTATGTCACAGAGATTGGACATGAAACAGCAGTTTAATAACTTCTGCCTCATTTAGCTTAAACATATTAGAGGATATTCCTTTCTCCTAATGCACCCTCTTGGACTTCTGTTGTGAAAAATAGTTTGCTCTTCCCTGGCCTAATGGATTAAGGAAAAGACCATCTTCATTTACTTTGTCTTTTGTGTGCTTGTTTTAGAATTTCTGTGTGAGGAAGACAGAAGCCCCACCACAGCGGCCCCCGTCATTCACACCACTGTGCCCTCGCCTACCACGACGCCCGCTGCAAAGGAGAAGCCAGAAGTTGGCAACTACTCAGTGAGTAAGGGCAACAGCACGTGCCTGCTGGCGACCATGGGGCTGCAGCTGAACGTCACTCAGGACAAGGTATGCTTGTCCGTGTTCACCCACGCGTACTTTCTGTGTTTTTGCCAAGTATCGTGTATCTTGTTTTCCCCCCAGCAGCAGCGTGACTTTCTGAATTTTGATTATTTGGAGAGTTAGGAGTTAGGAGAACCATGAAGACTTAATATCACTGGCCGGGCGTCGTCTCAGCCAGGATAAAACCGATGCTGAAAGGACTCTGGGGTTTAGATCCTGTGTGCCTTCAGTAGCTCATAGTACACATAGCTGAGCTTTATTTTCTTCAGTCTGTTTAAAACACAGTTCCTGGGCTGGGGATGAAACTCAGTGGTAAAACCTTCGCCTAGCACACTTGAGGCCCTGACTTTGCTCCCTAGCACTGCCAAAAAATGAAAAAGTGCAGCCCCCTTCATACACTTCAACCTGAAGTGAACTGTAGGCTGGCGTGCACCAGCGGCGGAGCCCTGTGTCTCTGGCTGTTATGACTCAGGTCGCAGACACGCTCACGTCCACCCTGGCCCTTCTGCTTGCAGTGCTCTGCTGGGACTCCAGAGGGCGTGCCAACGACTAAATCGCATTTCTAGAATCCTGTGACTGGAACAAGCCAGACATATGGCTCTTGTGCTCCGTAAAAATGTGTGTTTTCATTTGGCTCATTCCCGAGGAAGCTTTCTTCTTGTTGTTTTTCAAGTCATCTTAGTCATAGCTTGAGAGCCCATGCCAACTTGGTTTGAAAGTAAGACACCATGAATTTAACAAAGCAGTTTTTGTTCTGCAGTGAAGTTGACTATTAGAGTCTAAGGCTTTGCTGTCAACTCACATAGTTCGTCTGTACTCTGCCTGTCTCCTCCCCTACAGGTTGCCTCAATCATTAACATCAACCCCAACACAACGGGCTTCACTGGCAGCTGCCAACCCAACACAGCTCAGCTTCGGCTCAACAGCAGCGTCGTTAAGTATCTTGACTTTGTCTTTGCCGTGGTAAGTAACAGATTTTTCTAAATGCTAGATGCGTTCTCGCAGAGCCATCCCTGGAAGTCTGCTGTGGGTGTGAGGGGCTGGCTTCGTTTTCCATTTCCGCACTACTTAGTCAGGTGTTGCCCATTGATCTCCGGTCCTTTGTCAGAGTCCGCTTCATGGTCTGCGGGCTGGATTTCTCTAGTAACATTCCCCAACAGCAGCTGTTCTGCTGTCACGCAGACTCTAGGGCAGGAGAAAGAATCGCATAAAGAAATACCTGTGTGCTATCTCCACATGTAAGGCATTTCTGTGACATTTTTCTCTTGCTGGTTAGACAGCCCTCATGTTTGTTTAGTGTGATAATTTTAGTCTTCCTAGAGGTGATACTGTTTGTATTAGTGTAATGATAACAGTGTTTATTCAGAACATTGGTCACTCTGTGTCTGTGGTTTCTGCATCCTCGGATTAAGCCAGCCTTGGCTCAAACATACGAAGGAAGCCAGGCATGGTGGTGCACGCCTGGGAGGCTGAGGCAGAGGGATCATGATGAGTTCCAGGTCAGCCTGGGCTACATAGCGAGTTCAAGGCCAGGCTGAACTATATAATGAGACCCTGTCTCAATCCCCTCCCAAACAAAGAATACTGAGGGATGATTGTACTTACTATATACAAGGCCCTGTAAGTACACGTATTAATTTATTAGGATAGTCTGTAATGTCAGAATTCAGGTTTTTGTTGTTCATGTTTCTGTCAAGAACTGAACTCTATGCATGAGTTTACAGGTTAAGGCATACCTGTTCTACTTCTTGTTAGTAAAGATTAGTCATTGGGGTCCTTTACTTCCACCTTCTTGGGAACATTTATTATCTACATGCATTTTTGTGAGGGAAAAGGTGCGTACATGTTACAGCAAATGGGAACGAGGGATAGAGGGTAGCTGTAGGGGAGAGAAAATGTTGAATACCAGCTCCAACTAAGAGCTTTTGTGTCATTGGACAAGAAACAGTTCTGCTTTTAAATCAGATTACTGTATTTAGAGATGGTGTAATAGTCTCAACATCTGATATGTAAAAAGTAGGTATGTTGTTATTTCATATCTAAACTTGTATCTTGACTAAATCTTTCATATAGAATATATATGGAGTAACTGAGGGTTATATTAGACAATTATATTTTTAGAAAGGGTTACAAAAATCTTCCTTTTCCCAATATCCAGACAATTCCTCTGCTGTATTTCATATATGCTCAGTGAATTACTATTTCAAATGTCCAGTAGTAGAATGCTTGCCTAGCACGTGTGAGGCCCCAGATTCCAAACCCAACGCCCTTGAAAAAGGTGTAAAGATGTATAATTAAACTTGTCTTCTTAGCTGAGCATGGTGTGCCATGACTGTAATCCCAGCATTTAGGGAGGCTGAGGCAGGAGGATCGCCAGTGAGTTCAAGGGCAGCCTGGGCTACACAGTGAATTCAAGGCCGTGAACTACATAGTGAGACCCTGTCTCAAAAAATAAAACAAACGAAAAACCACAAAAACTTGTCTTCTTCAAGCTGGGGATGAAGCTCTGTGGAAAAGCTCTCGTCTAGTATTTGTGAGTCCCTGGGTTCCCTGCTCTGTGTACTGTAAAAAATTAAACAAAACCCTCAAAACAAAAACTTATCCTTTTATCTACAATAGAGCAGGCCTTCGTAGACACATTCTCTTTTAAGTAATCACATAGAAATTATAGTCAGTAAAAACGAGGAAAGTAGTATCTCCTGTTGAGTGATGGAGTCTGGTCTCTCCAGCTGTGGTAGGCTCTGAAGTGGAGCATGGCTGCTTTCACTCTCATGGGAAAAATGTGAATGTTAACAATTACAATATTTATTTTGCCTGCCAGACTATTTTAAAATGTAATCCCAGATGGTGACATTTTAACCATGTTACAGGTGGTTTGGAAAATCAAGAAACCCCTGCAATGTCAATAGAATCAGGGGACCCCCATCAACTTCACCCCGTCCCGATACATGACCCTTAGGAGACCTTCCAGCACGCACGTGTGCCGTGTGTAGGCTGCTGGGGTGGGGTCTATATGAAGAAAGAAACTGTGTCCTTAAGTAGCCCGGACTTCAGTGGCAAAGACAGAAATGCGCGAACAGTTGCCAGTTTGGTTCAAGGCCCGAGGGACTGCCGTGCTCAGGCTGCTGCACTGGTTTCTGTGGGCAGCAGGCTGCTGGGGAGGGTGTGTGTGGAGCTGTGGGACAGCAGGGTGGGAGAGCCGAGAAGGTTTGGAAGAGCTGGCATTTGACCTGGGCCTTCACGCACAGGCCAGATTTGTACAGAGCCGATCAGGGGAGTGGTGGAAGAGAGCAGTTGCCTGTGGAGGAAGGAACGTGTTCAGAGCCAGCTGGAGAAGAGCCTCAGATGCCAAGGCAAAACATTGCCTCGGCAGAGGAGGGATGCGACGAGGCGAGCAAGGCCTCCTTTCTGCTTCCCCCGAGACTTCCCTCGAGGGTGTCCCCCTGTTTTCATTCCCGTCTGCTTTTGGTCTGGTTGCAGCATCCTCCTACCTCGTCTGACCTCATTGCCCTCAGCTTCATCATCTGGAAGCTCAGCTCTTCCTCAGGAATCCTCCAAGGTTATTTTACCAACAGGGTCACGCTTAAACTCCACACAGGGCGGTGCAGGCCCTCTTTGCCGCATGCGACGTGTCCTGCATTTGCAGCCTGCGTTTCTTCACTCCCTCTCCACGAGCGTTATGCTTCCGCCACCGTCACCTGCCCGCTGTGTGCATCTTGTGATGTGGCAGAGCCCAGCAGTAACTGGTTCAGGACTCTGCAGCCAGATCTCCTGGGGCTCAACTCCCAGCTCACTGACTCCTAATCCTGTAGCTGAGAGAGCAGTCCCTTAGCATCCCTGGGTGAGAATTTCTCCATCTCAAAATGGAGATGCTAACAGCATCTGTAGCGTAGGTTATTATAATTATTTAATGAATCCTTCTACGTAGAGATTTGAGGACGGTGGTTGGCACTTAGGAAGTTCTCAAGTGCTGGTGTACTTGCGATTGTGCTCTTTTTCTGACTACCTTTAATCACATGGTAGCCTTTTTTGAAAACCCCCTTTCTGTTTGTTTCCTATCCAGACCCTACCTCATCCAAGACCCTGTTCCTAGGCTGGCATTGCTTTGCTTCTTCCCTCATTGGAAATATTTTTTTTCTATCAATTTTTATACCTTGCCACTTTTTTTTTTTTTTTGAGACAGGGTTTTGCTATGCAGTTCAAGCTGGCTGCGGACTCACTATGGGACCCAGGCTGGCCTCGAGCTTGCAGCAATCCTCCTGCCTCAGCCTCTTGAGTGCTGGGATTACAGGTGTGGGCTGCCAGTTTCTTTTCTTTTTTCTTTTTTCCTTTTAGAGACAAGGTTTTGCTCTGCGGTTCAGGCTGGCCCTGAACTCACTTTGTAGCTCAGGGTGACTTAGATCCTCCTACCTCACCCTCCTAAGTGCTAGGATTATAGGTGTTCACAAGCACACTTAGCTTCTGCTTTCTTTTTTGGAATATGATCACTAGTATTTTTATCTTCCCAGGTAGCCTGCAAATACTCCCAGAGCAAGATTGAAGTCTGACTCATTTTGTTACCTCCCTGCATCACCTGACCATGTTACCTTTTATATGCTGAGCACTCAGATAGTTACAGTGACTGACAGATTGGTTCATTGCTTCAAAAGATAATAGCAGGGAGCAGAAAGCAGGGAGAGGGAGTGTCTCAGTCACTTTTCTCTCATTGCTGAGACAAAATACCCAGCACCTAAAGTTAAAGGGGGAAAGGGTTATTTAGCTCTCAGTTTGTAGAGGTTTCAGTCCATAGTCAGCTGGCTCCAGGGCAGGGTGGCATGGCAAAGGGGCATCACAGAAGAGAACCAGTTCATGCCAACAGAAGTCAGAAAAGCAAGCAAGGAAGGGGGAAGACAAGCCTCTTTCTGTCCCTTATATTGTATCCAGTCTACGAGGATTAGGGTGGTGCCAGTGCAATCAGTGGACTGCTTTAGTAATCACCACCCTTAATCCCAGCACCGCACCATGAATCAGTCACTTCAGATCCAGCCACCTCCGAAAAAGGCCCACCTATGACTGCATGAGGCTTTGGGGGGACATCTTGACACGAGCTATAACAGGGAGGTCATATAATGGGTACCAAAACACCAAGAGTAAGTTCTGATGTTCTACAATGCAAGGGGTGACTATAGCTCACAATAACCTGTTTTATGAAGAAGTTGAAGAGCTGAATTTGAAGCCTCCGAACAAGAAATGATAAGGAGAGCCGGGCACAGTGCTGCACGGCTGTGATTCCAGCGCTCAGGAGGCTGAGACAGGAGGATCACCATGAGTTTGAGGGCAGCCTGGGCTACATAGTGAGTTCAAAGCCAGCCTGAAGTACAAAGCGAGACTGGCTCAAAAAAACAAAAACTAACTGAAAAAGGAGACAGGAGGTTCAAAAGTTTGAGGCCAGTCTGGACAACTTAGCAAGACCCTGTCTTAAAATAAAAAGAAATAATAAAAAGGGCTAAGGGTGTAACTTAGCTCTAGAGAGTTTGCCTGCAGGTGGAAGACCATGGGCTCAATCCCAAGTACCTCAAATAATAAAAATAATCATGAGAGGGAAATCCCAGTCATCTTGATTTGATCAATGCACCCTGTATGCATTTATTTTTTATTGATTGATTGATTGATTGATTGTCTTTTTGAGACAGGGTTTTGCTTATGCAGTTCAGGTTGGCCTTGAGCTCACTTTGTATCCCAGGCTGGTCAACGATCCTCTTGCCTCAGCCTCTATAGAGTGCTGCACCACCACATCTGGCTGCATTTATTGAAATATATACCCTGAGCTTCCCTGATACATAACACTTACTACACGTTGATAGAAAGAATAGGAACAGGGGCTGCGCATAAAGTTCAGTGGTACTTGCCTAGTACAATGTGTACGAGATCCTGGGTTTGATACCCAGCACTACAATGAGTAAATAAAACAATAAAGTTAGGAAGCTGATTGCAACAAGAAAAAACAGTCAATACAATGACAAATGAAAGAGATAATAGTGAAAAGGAAAGAGCAGAGCTGGAGGGTTGCAGGTGGGAGCCCAGTTACGAGGCTGTTGTGAGCCAGCCCGGAAGTAGTGTGGACACAGGAAGTGACAGGAGGAATGAAGTCAAGGGTATGAATCACTGAGTGTTTAAGAACCAAGGACTGCTTGTGGGGTCTGAAAGTTGGAAGAAATGCAGAGGAAAAAGACTTTGTCACACTTTGAGTTCTCTTTTACTTAGTTGCAGTTTATTTGACTGGCCCAGGTCCCCTCCATGGTTTGTTCTTCTGGGTAGTAATACTAGATTGCTTTCTTCTGTAGATATTAACTCTACCTGTGGACAATTGTGATTGTTGATTAACCTGAAGCTCTTTTTCAAACAGAAAAATGAAAACCGATTCTACCTGAAGGAAGTGAATGCCAGCATAGCGTTGGCAAATGGCTCCGGTAAGCAAAGCATTGGCCTGGGGGAGAAGAGCGGGTTAGACTGAAGGAATAGAAGCTATAATAATCCCGTTACCAATCAGTGCCTTTTTTAGTGGGACAGAAGACATTGTGTAAAAAGTATGCCTTGACCACAACTTCATCTGTAATGTAGAACTATGGTGGCTGGCTGTGGTGGTAACTGTATCTCTAATCTCATTTACTCAGGAGGCTGAGGCAGGAGGATTGCGAGTTTGAGGCCAGGCTGGATAACTTAAGGAGACCCTGTCTCAAAATAAAAAAGGCTGGGGGGCTGGGGATTTAGCTCAGCGGCAAAGCGCCTGCCTGGCAAGCGCAAGGTCGTGAGTTCGGTTCCTGGTACCGGAGAAAAACCAATAAATAAATAAATAAATAAAAAATAAAATAAAATAAAAAAGGCTGGGGATGTAGGTCAGTGTTAGAGTGCCCCTGAGTTCAGTCTGCAACACCGCTAAAAAAAGAGATAGGAAATAAATAGAATTACAGTTTTCCACCTTTTGCAGTATCATGGTAGATAATAGATGAGGATGTGACTTGAGTTTTAGACTGTAGAAACATTTATAGAAAGAGGAGGGAACCAACTTAGTGATGGTAAGTGGGCAACTTAATGGCTTAACGAGATTCTGTTTCAAAATTACAAATAAAAAAAGGGCTGGTAATACAGCTTGCTGTGAAGGCCCCATGTTTCAAGCCCTAACATCACAAAACAAAACAAAAAATCCCGAAGACTGTCCAGTTTGGATGTTGGTAGGATAAGAAATTACTAACATATTTTTTTGTCTGTAAAGTTTTCAGCACTGCAAATAAGAACCTTAGCTACTGGGATGCCCCCCTGGGAAGTTCTTATATGTGCAACAAAGAACAGACTGTGTCAGTGTCTGAAAATTTTCAGATAAATACCTTTCGCCTAAGGGTTCAGCCTTTCAATGTGAAGGAAGGAGTATATTCTACAGGTAAGGCTCAAGTAAACTTTATTAATAATTTATGTTCTTACATTGACCAGTAGGCGGCTTTCTCTTTGAGTCATGAAAATTTAGGCATTGAAACAGAGAAATAAAAATTCACCCCTTGACTCTGACACACAGGTCTTCCAGCCTTGAGTGAGTTGCAAAGCTCTGGCTCACGGTTTTTTTTGTGCTGAAAAGCAGCTTCAGGTGTGGGCGAGCTTACATAAAGTGTAGGTGCTTCTGCTAGGTTTGAGTTTGGGGGGACGGATGGCATTTGAACATCTTGCATCTGGCTTCTAGGGGCCATCTTCTTGCTAGAAATATTTTCATACCTGAATGAAAGTGATTTGGTCTAAGCTTGATGAGACACAAGCTGGAAATCAGGAGCAAAGCCTCGGGTATTATAAAATACGTTTTTACCATCAGAAATGATCTGAAGATTCCTCAAATCGCATGGTAGTTCACATGGGGCTTTTTGAAGATCTACTCTGGGTTGCCGGGCGTGGTGGTGCATGTCTGTATTCCCGGCACTCGGGAGGCTGAGGCAGGAGGATCGCTGTGAGTTCAAAGCCAGCCTGGGCTACATAGTGAGTCAAGGCCAGCCTGAACTGCATAGTGAGACCCTATCTCAAAAAAACCAATTCCCCCAAAAAAGAAAAATTAAAAAAAATAAAGATCTACTCAGGGCTAATGGTAGCATTTGTCAAATTTTTAATGAAACCCTTGTGAAAGTCTCATTATAATATTCTCATGTGAATATGAAAGATACATTTAGCACTGCAAGATTGAAATTTGCATGAAGAAAAAGTGTACATAAAATTATTTAGGTGACTTATCCCTCTAGTTACTTAGAATTGGAGGTTTGTAGATCACAGCTTTGCTGAGCAGCGCTGTTTCAGCATCCACATCTTTTTAACAATTCATTCTATGTTTTCAAAGGAAATGTAGCAGCTGTGTTTAAAAGTAAATATGCTGTAAGCCATTTGGCTGTTTCTCTAGCAGTGCTAAATACCTAGTCTGACTTGGTTAGGCCAAAATAAATCGGGCTCTTCTCCTGCCATTCTTGTGACTAAAGAGGTTAATCGTAAATTTAAAAGTATTTTTAAGAATTCGTTTTCCCTTTTGTTGGTTTTACTTATGTACTTCAATTATGTTGATCTTTTAATAGCTTTATTTTTAGAGTCTTTATCTAGCTCCCCTACATCATTATCCTAATTTTAGGTCCAGAGTTGTGTTTAGAATTTAAAATCATTTGCAGTGTTATTACCAGTGCAGGCCTATTTATCTAGTCAGCTGTGATAGAGATGAGCTGTGCTCTTTGTCTAATTTGAAATTTTGGTTTATATGTGTATAGAATTTGAAATGTCTCCCAAAGAGGCCCACCACATTTAATGCTAATATCGAATGCATATCTATTTCTTGAAGTAGGTTCTTGGCTGTGGTACCTGTACATACAGTACACAGTATATTTGAGGGTATGTGGTGAAGAAATATCCTTACAGTAAGGGAGAATGGTGTTGAGTAGATTTTACTGGATCAGACTGCTCTCGAGAAACAGAAAAACTCATTCCCATGGGCTGTTGGCCGGACCAGACTGAGGAGAAGTGCAGTAAACATGCTTAAATTAGTGAGAGGGTCCCATTTCTTGACTCTTGCAGTCACTAAAATCATATATTTTAAGTTAGGGAATCTATAAATTTTTTTCTCAGAAGGTCCAGACAGCAACTGATTTTTTAAGACTTTGGGGCCAATCTGCTTTCCGTCACAACTGTTCAGCTCTGCCATGGTAGCAAACAGATGAGTGCGGCTGTGTTCCCACAGAACTGTCTTTATGGATACTCACATTTGAATTTCACGTAGCTCTCATGTATCACAAAATACTCTTGGTTTTGATCTTCAGTTATTTAAAATTGTAAATACAGTTTTACAAATACAGTTTTAGCTCTTTGGCCTGATTTGGCCTGTAGTTTGCTGTCCCCTACTGTAAGGAACTCCAGAGCCAGCCTAGCTGTTCTGATCCCATCATCCACTGCTGTCCCGTTTCTCCAAAGACATTCACTCCGCCACAGAGAGGCTAACCTGGCTACGTATAAATGGGCTAGGTTCGCTCTCTTCATTTCTGAGAAAGTAATTACTTCTGATTTGGAAAGGATGTGGAATATAAACAAGCACACAAACACAGACACATATATGTGTGTTATATGACATATAAGACAGTGTGTGCTTATTTATAGGTATGAATGAAAGGACAAATACGTTTTAGGGTTTTAATTTTAGAATAGTCCATACTGTTCATTAACTTTGTCATAAAAGTATACCTGTGTTACTTGAAATTGATTTTGTAAGAGCATTTCTGACTTTTGAAGCAACATCTTTTACTTTTGGACATTCTTTTTTGATTATACTCATTATTTGTTACACACTTTTTCTCATCTACAGCCCAGGAGTGTTCGCTGGATGATGACACCATTCTAATACCAATTATAGTTGGTGCTGGTCTTTCAGGCTTGATTATCGTTATAGTGATTGCTTACCTAATTGGCAGAAGAAAAAGTTATGCTGGATATCAAACTCTGTAACAGTAGTCCATATGTGATCTCTGTGGCAAAATAATAAAGCAAGTACAAGTTCCAACATGCATTACTATTCAATTTAATGTACACTTAGTTGCAGTCCCACTCTTAGAATGGATGGTTTGGGAGATTTGTAATTCAAACTAAAACATTAAAAAAAAAGAAATAGAAAAAAAACAAAAAGAAAAAAAAAACCTGTAAGCTACAAATTAGCCATGCGATTTTTGGTTTTTAGCACCAAGAAATTTAAAGCTATTATTTCCATAGCAAAACATATATGCAACACATCTGGACTAGAGGTTTTATTTTACTGCTTTGAATTAGTATTTTATCAGTTTCATTTAAATGGTATGGCTAGAAATACACAGTTTAAGAAAAAATGTTTTTGAACAAAATTTTCTTGCTGCATGAGGTTGAATGAGGGCAGCATTCTACAGTGGATTTGTACTTGCTTCTTTTGCATTTTATTGTGATTTTGTTTGCAGGTTAACTTCGCTACTTTGGCGTTGCTGCATATTTGACCAATGAGAGAGATGTTAGTAGATTTGCACAGGGCTTAGTAATACGTTTTTACCAGTGAATGTTTTTCTCATGATTTTCAATACATTTGTGTTTAATGTGGCCTGAATGACAAAAGATACAAAAACCTTTTAAATTTTAGAATAAGCGTTACTGTTGCTTTATCGTTTTTTAAAAACTGGCCATGTCAACCTTTTAAATTGCAAGACAGAAGGCTATCCCGACTGGGCATTTTAATCTATTTTGTAGGTGCTTTAGAGATAATTGCTAGGCAGTGCCAGCTGAGGGCATTCATTAGTCCTTTGTGTACCCATAAATTGGCCTCAACGTGCAGTACTAAAATTAATGAAGATTTCTCTTTAACCTTCAAGTCTTTCTTGTTGGTGGTAGTATATTTTATTCTTTTTTTTCTTAAAAGAGAAATGCCAGTGTGTCCTAGAACCTAGATAAAAAAGTACATTTGCACTTAGAAAATAACTCACACCTAACTCAACATTTTGATCTTAGTCCATTAAAAAGTTATTGGTTTCCAGTTTGCATTGATTGCTACAACATTATTAATTGGGCTGTCACATTTAAGTGGCTCTGTGCTAATCAAAACTTACACTGTTTTTGTTATGGTAGAATCATTAATTCATGTACTTTGTATTGAGTTTTGTGCTCTGAGAGATACGCCAGTTGTCCATTTGCTCTGTACCACCTAATGCTTTATATGAGAAAGGAAAATACTTCAGCTTGATCGTTAACATATAGGTATTCCTTGTAGCTTCTAGGCAATCTTTTTTTTTATACATATAAATATTGGTGAGACTGAGCACGCTAAAATATTAATATGTAGCCATAGGTGGAAGATTCCTGTGGTTATTTGGAGAGGGCAGATTATATGCCTCCCGTGCATAAGAAAATGCGGAACTCTCAGGGTTCCAAAATACTAATGCTGAATGCATCAGTACACACACGCACTCACACATATATAGGCAGTTGCATGCTAACATGTATATGTGTCTAACTGTCCTTTGTGTTATATTAGAGTGATAAAATATTTTCTCTCACTTAAATTTGCTGTCTGTTTAGCCTGCAGGCCTTACTGGCTCAGAATCAAATTCCTGACTAACCCTTCTAGAGCTACATTGAGCTGCACTGCCAGTTTAAAACACTTCTTAAAGACTAAATATAAATTGGTTTTTAAAAAAAATATTTTTATTTAAACTGTTTTACTGTAAAATTGTTAATCTTATAAGAATGGATAATGCTTTTAAGAATGTGGGCCTTAGATATTTCTCAAGGGAAAATGAAGCAGCTTTTTTTTTAAAAAAAGTAAACATCGGAAGCACAAGTGGTCACACTGGCTTAATGCTGTTAATGTTTCTAAAAGTTTCTACACTTAGAGTATATATCAGAGTGATATTAAAATACCTCCGATAAGCACTGTTTTATAGAAAATCTGACATCAGTGAATATTTTTGTATTTTACATGGACCAGTTTATATACTGCTCTTCACGCTATTATTTCCTACAGTCACATGTTCTTTGTACCTTTTGTAGTTTTTGTTTTGTTTTACTGGGTTTGTGCCTTGATGGTGATACGCTATTTAGTTCGGGGTGCTTTTCATGTTTTACCATTTCCACAAAGAAACTGGTCCATGTAAATGCTTTCCATGTTTTCTCCTCAAATGTTTAAACCACTAGTTGATGTATGGTATCGCTCTTTAGAAATTTGCTTGTCTGTTTGCTCAACATTGCTTCTAAAACAATAAAGATTCTTTTATTTCTTAAGGAAATTTGCTCACATTTTTTCCTGTTGGTTAAAGTCATAATGGTAATTTCTTTCAAATGAAGAACTTTTGCAATACAGACAGAACTAAATTATTTCCAAAATGTTCTCCCTCTGTATTACTGTCTGGAAGAAGGTTCCTGTACATAGGCCTTGACTGATACGAGGCTGACTACAAAGTAAGAATCATCTGGGAAATGTGTTATAAAAATACACACTTCCCAGGGTTTCCTAGGGTCCACCCCTAGAGGATTTCACTTAGCAGGGTGAGGTAGAGTCTGTGTGTGTGTGTGTGTGTGTGTGTGTGTGTGTGTGTATGCTCATGCATGTGTGTGTCTGTGAGCTTCCCTGCCAAACCTGATTCATAGCCAGTAAGAGAACCAGTGATCTTGGGTATTTATTTCTTGGCAGAAGTTTCAGAGTATCTCTTCATATTCCTTTTTCAAAAGTTAAGGCTGATATTTAATATCTATTCATAGCAGCTATCCATTGCAGCCAACCACATTGGGCTATTGATCTGATCCAAAGTAAGATTGTGTCCAATCTCTTATGTCACCCTCAAACACTTGAACCTTCCAATTTCCAGGCAGTTTCCTAGTCACCTTACTGTGTAACACAAGAACACTTAGCAACCTACCTGGTGACTTTCCTCTGGGTTACCCAGCTAAGCCACGAGAACACAGTAAGCCATCACAGCTCCTAGTACTGCTCTTACTACCGTGTGGCTCTGGCCTGCTTGCCTAACTTATTGATCTTTTGTTTTCATTTAGGGGCTGGGTCTGACTTTATATATCTGTTTATATATTTATTAATTTATTGATTGAGACAGAGTCTTGTTATAAAGTCCAGGCTGACCTTGAACTTTTGGTGATCCTCCCGCCTCAGCCTTCCAAGTGCTGCCAATATAGGCATTTACTACCACACCCAGTTGGACCTGGGACTTTAAAATCTTGCTACTTTAAAAAAATAATTTATATTTATTTTTTATTTTTTTTGTCTTTTTTGAGACAGGGTCTTGCTGTGCAGTTCAGCCTGGCCTGGAGCTCACTTTGTAGCCCAGGCTGGTCTTGAACTCGCAACGATCCTCCTGCTTCAGCCTCCCAAGTGCTGGCATTACAGGCGTGTGCCCCCGCACCTAGCATTGCTACTCTTATTTCTTTCAGTAATAACTTCCATTTTAGATGACATAAATACATATTTGAGTATGTTTAGAAGGACTCTGATAAGAAGCTACTTGTTATGCACCAAGAACATACTTTACATCAGTGTACAATACATGACCTTAAGTTTCTTGCATTTTTTTTCCAGGTCAATTTCTTACAAGATTTGTATTTTTAAGATTATAGCATTTAATGTGTTTAGGTAGGTAATGCTTAAATTGTCTTGGACTCATCCCCCCCCCCTTTTCTTTTCTTTCACTCTGGTAACTACTCTTCTGTATCAGTAACTATGTCTTGTCTTTGAAACTGGTGTAGATATGCGTAAGTGATACTCAGTAGCTTTAAGCATTTTCTCGGTTGTGATATACTTCAGTTTGAGTGTAGCTCTAAAGGTATATAAATGAAGAAGATGTTACATAAGAATGTAATTCTTAAAGCTCATTCTTGTAAGGACAAATCTTGACCCAGCTGGTGTTTTTTTAATTTTTTGTTTCGAGACCAGGTCTTGCTATGCAGTCCAGGCTTGCCTTGAACTGTCTAATATGAATCACTGTGCAGCCCAGGGTGGCCTTGAACTCTGCTGCAATCCTCGATCCTCCTACCTCTGCCTTTCCAGTGCTGCCTTTATAGGCATGTGTCATTATGTGTCATTATGCCTGGCTCACCCAATTGGTTTTTTAAAGGTGTTTTTAATTTGGTATAAATGTATATCTAAGCTTTCCATTTTTTATAGTAGAAATTATGTTTGAAAATTTTCTGAACAGAATATTGAAGGTTAATAGTATTTTTTTCTTAATCCACATGAAGCTTCAATGAATTTTTTTTTTTTTTCTTTTTGAGACAGGGTCTCACTGGCAGTTCAAGCTGGCCTTGAGCTCACTTTATAGCCCAGGCTGGTCTCTAACTCACAAGGATCCTCCTGTCTCAGCCTCCCCACTTCTGGGATTACAAGAATTTGCTACCATGCCCGGCATTCAATGAAATTTTAGAGGCCATGAAACTTTGTACTCTTTAAAACTTTTTTATCGCCTCTGTGGCTATTTAATTTAACACTTCCACAAATACACTTTTCCTTTTCCTAGAAATATTTTTGATATGGTATTAGGAAGTATACGTTAGGGAGATAGATCAAGTCAAAATCACATGTAGAGTAAGATTTTCAGCCAGGCGTGGTGGCACATGCCTGTAATCCCAACACTTGGGAGGCTGAGGCAGGAGGATTGTTTTGAGTTAAGTGATTTTTTTTTTTTGGTTTTTCTCTGGTACCGGGAATCAAACTCATGACCTTGCGCTTGCCAGGCAGGCGCTTTGCCGCTGAGCTAAATCCCCAGCCCCTGAGTTAAGTGATTTTAAGGCCAGCCTGAACTGCGTAGCAAGACCCTGTCTCAGAGACACCAAAACAGCAAGAACAACAACAACATTGTGTTTCCTTCAGGATATAATCTTATTAAAATTACTGTTTTTCCCAAATTTCTATTGCCTAAATAATTCTACAAGATTGAATTCATAAAATAATACTTACTAAAAATCATTATTTCAAGTACTAATTGAGAGCATTTTAAGTAAGTGATAGCGCCTAGGAAGATCTTTGTATTAGTGGAATCGCCTTTTTGATCTGGGCATATTTGTCTTGCGTGAAAACCTTCCTGGCAGTATTTATGGAAGTCGTTTCTGTACTAGGTCAAATACCCAATTTGGGAAAGAGAGGAATGTGAGTCTCTTGCCAGAATAAGAAATTCATCTACTAATGAACTTTTTAAAAAACAATAGATCTTAGATCCAAGGCATGATACTTTAGGGTGTGTGTCACCTAACGGTTTGTAGGCTGGATGGTAATTTGGAAAATGGAGGGAGAGGAGCTGGATGGTAACTGGGGACTCTTGACACCATCTATTCACAGGTTACATCTGGCAAACTGAGCTACCTGGATTGTTAACAGAACCAAGTTTATAGTGATCATTGAGTTGGCAGCCAAAGTGAATGTCAAAAAGGCAGGAAACTCCGGGGTTGCATTTCGTTCTCAGTCATTGCCCCCGAGGCTATCAGAAAAAGTGGGGCAGGGGAAGCCTGGCACATTTCTGGAGTGCAGGTGCAATCAGAAGTGTCTCGCCACTTATTTATTCTTCTTTCTGACAAAATTCTAATAAGCTTAATTAGCTGATCTGTCAGGCCTGGTAGATGGTGAGCTAGGAAGAGAGCAAGGGCAGTACACAGGGAAGGGGAAGAAGTGAGAAGGAGCGAAGGGACGCAGTTGGAGGTGGCGGCTCCACAGCCGGGCCTGCGCTGTGCAGGCGTCTTCTCGCCTGCGCCCTCCCTTCCTCTTCCGAGCTGTCAGCGTCGGTTTCTCTCTTTCTGATCAGTGCTTCTGGAGCCTCGGCCCTCCTACCTTCCCGGAGACCTTGTACCATTGAACATCTTCAACCTGTATTTCCTGGGGCTCTTTCTCCCATCCTGTGAACATTTACTCTCATCCTATAGACATTTAAATCTCTCCCACCTCGACGCCATCTTTTCTTGTCCCTGTGTCCCCCTGCTAACTACCTCTGTATTGTCCTTAAAATGTAAATAAGGGCAAGAGTGTATACTAGGTATTCTGGAAGAGAGTGTTCAGATGGGGAGGGGAGCAAGGGAGGGTGGAGGGGGAAATGAAGGAAGGGAATAGAAGAAAAGAGGAAAAGCATACAAAGCTTTGTAAATAATGGGGACGGGGTGAGGGAATGGGGAAAGGATCTGAATGCGTCATGTACGGGTGCAGAGTCCCTATACGATGAGAGTGGGTATTATGTATATTCAGAATGTACTAATAAGCTGAATTTAAAAAATCATTCCAAACTCCTTGGTCACTTGGACTGTAGCAATAAAGGCATCTCCTAAGTTACTACCTCTAGTCGTCTCTCCACCATAAGTTTTTCTTTTTTGGTACTGGGAATCGAACTCAGGACCTTGTGCTTGCTAGGCAGGCTCTGTGCCGCTGAGCTATATCCCCAGCCCTCCACCGTAACTTCTAAAACAAATATCCTGCTTAAAATCCTGGTGCTGCTGGGTGTGGTGGTGCATGCCTGTAGTCCTGGCACTTGGGAGGCTGAGGCAGGAGGATCACCATGAGCTTGAGGCCAGCCTGAACTACATAGTGAGACCCTGTCTCAAAAAAAACAAAACACAACACCCAGAAAAACCAAACAAACCCTAAATTCCTGGTGCTGAATTTTTATTTCACCATCGAAAATAAGGCCAAACTACCTAGGATTATACAGTGCTTTTGTGATTTGGTCCTCACACTTTCTCTGCCTCCTGTCCAACCCACCCATTATTCTAGCTATGCCGACTTACTTATATCATTGCCTATGTTTTCCCACCGTCCATATTTTTGTTTCTCACATGGGAAATGCCCTTCTCCCATTGCCCACATGCTTAATTCCTCCACAGACCTAAGAAAGCCATCCTAAACTTCACCATTTCAAGGTATTTTTGCGTAACAAGGCCAGGAGTGGCTTTGAGACCCTCCTAGGATGCTGTGTGTATTGCTTGCCCCTACCACAATACATTTTGAAGTCGTAACCACTAATTTCCTTGTCTGATGCTCACTTTAGACTGACCATCCTGACGCCAACAGTTACGCCACCAGGCCCAATTTATATCCGCCCCCCCCCCCCCCCCCCCCCCCCCCCCCCCCCCCCGTGCTCAATGACCCCCAGGTTGCTATGCATTGAGTTTCTGTGTGTGTCTTGTAGTATTGTTCATTTGGTGAGGTAATTGTTCAAAAGGTACAAGCATTCCAGGCGCTGTGCTTCAACATGGGGACATTTTGCTTCTGAAAGCTTACAGCCTGTCCATCAAGGAGAGGCTAATTTTTGTTCGTTTGTTTGTTTTGGTACCGGGAATCAAACTCAAGACCTTGCGCTTGCCAGGTAGGCGCTTGTGCCACTGAGCTATATCCCCGGCCCCAAGGAGAGGCTAATTGTGTTTATATTCATTCTCTTCTGTTTGAGAAGTCTGGGAAGTATGTGATCACTGCGCATGTTTCACTTAAAATGGCTGCATATTTTTTAAGGATGTAAAAGTATAATTTGCTTATTTGGAAAGTCGCTGTCGTGGGACACCTCATTTGCTAATAATGAATGGCGATGACTTGTTACTGTGGTGAAAAAAAAAAGCCCAAAAATATTTGTCCTGGGAAGTGCTGTCATTTTAACTTAAAGTAGATGGGTTTGAAATTTTGTCATTGTTTCTGTTCTCAATTGTGCTTTCTCCACATCTAGCTCAAGACTGCAGTGCAGATGATGACAACTTCCTTGTGCCCATAGCAGTGGGAGCGGCCTTGGCGGGAGTGCTTATTCTAGTGTTGCTGGCTTATTTTATTGGTCTCAAGCGCCATCATGCTGGATATGAGCAGTTTTAGAATCTGCAATCTGATTGATTCTATAAGAATACATGCAAATAACAAGGTTTTCTTGCTCAATGTATGAAACACTTCGCTTTATCAAATTAATATGTTGAAACTTTATTCTTATATCAGGCCCACCATTTGATGATCAGCTTAAAGTTTGAAAAAAGTATATTACTGGTCCTGGAGATAATTTTGTTAAAAAGAACATCGGTGTGCAGTGTTTTATGGTCTGTCTTAAGAAGCTCTGGCCAAATTTTGATCTTAACCTAAGATGCCTTAAACTTATTAACACAGCCATTATAAGAACAAAATATGTAGGTGTGTTTTAATGAAATTAATAAATATTGTTTCCCTACTGGCGTTCTGTTTCAATGTGTAACCATCCTAATGTAAACACATCACTATGCCTTTGCATATAGTTTATTAAATAAGGATTGAAGTGGCATGCATGCCCACCGAGTATGCTCACACTTGGTTTTCAGTGCAGTGAAGTAGAGACTGTCGTCAGGGCCATCTGCATTTTCAAGGTTATGTAACCTTTGCTGATTTCTTTGTTTCAATTAAAGAAGAAATCGAGCCCCCACCCCTCTCCCTAGGTAAGAAACAGACCCAAGAGGCTATCATACAATTTAAACTGGCTTCAGAATTAGTTTTTCAAAAAATTACTCATCTTTCAGCAATATAAACTGAAAAGATTCAAGCATATCTAACCACCACCACCACCCCCCGTTTGCTCTTTGGATGCTTGATTAGCATTGAAAGATAGAAATATTCTATGAACTAATTAGGACAGATTGTGTTGTGTTTCTCTACCTCATCTTGTTGATCTCTGGAGCATTAAAATCTATTTAGTGTTGTCATCAGACTAGTACTTATGAAATGTAAGCTAACAGCAGTCTCAGGATGGAGGCAGTGAAGCATAGCAACTAAGCTCTCGCTTCTTTAAGACAGCTCTGGTGGGGCAGAGCACAGGTGGGGGTGTGCAGAGAGGTTGCTGGCATGAAAATGAATGACATAATAGGCCCTCACAGAAGCGTACTGCGTGGCATAAATGAGGCACCGATGTCAAATGCATAGATAAACACGAAGGAAGCCTAATAGATAAAAAGACTTTCACATTAAAATGATTATTGATTCATTTTAATGTGCATGGTGACCTGTTCAGAGTTGCTGTACCTTACCAATTAACAGTTCAGTGTATCTTGATATCCAGCTCTTTATCTCTGTTTGAGGGCTTTCAGTAAAATATGATAAATCCTTCCAAGCAAGGCTGATGTGGTTACTGAAATAAATGTTATGTTTGCAGAACCTTAGCAAATTTTTTATGAATGACAAAAGGGTAAGATGAAATATTCAATTTAGATAAAAAAATGCAAGTACGGCTGTCATAAATCATACTAAATATGTGTCACATTTTGTTAATTACATTAGATTTCTGCTGGAAAAGACCTTAAAGATTAATTTAGTTCCATAATTGTACTGAAAAAAGGAGGGACGTGACTGAGATGATATATATCTAGTGGGCAACAAACTATTAATAGCATTTTGATAAAAATGGCCTCAATGAAATCTAATCACTCAGTAGTAAAATGACTGCTGGTTTAAACTTGAATTTATGGGATCAGACTTGGGCACTTTGAGCTGTTGTTTAAGTTTTGCTTAGTACTGGCCTCTTCGATCGTGCGGCACTCCTACTATGATCTGTTTGTTACTGCAAAACCTAAACTTCCTCTGATGGGATCACAGACACGGGAGGAAAAGTAAAGGGAATACACTCTTGTTTTCCACTTGATGTGTATCAAATGCTTTAAAATATAATTCATCCTTAAACACTTTGTGAGTATTGTCTCCCTTTTATGAGGCCCAGTTTGAATGAGGAAAGTGAGCCCAGTTTGAATAACTTGACAAGGTCCTTAAACTCGTACTTTTAGTCAGGATTTACGTTCAGGTCTGCCTGAACTCAGAGCTTGGAATCCACACTGCACACGCTGCCTTCCTGGTGGGATGTAGATTCTGCTGCTATTCTTCCCGAACACTGCTCAGCTGAAAATAGTCATGTATAACCCGATAACTATATAATGCATGTCTAAAGCAACTATGCTGTTTTCTTGATCATAAGTCTTTTAACTCAAATTTTATTACTTATAGAGAATTCTCTCCTACTTTAATGATAGATATGCAAGGGAGAAGGGGAGCGGGGAGGTACACAGGTGGTGGTTTTGGGTGTGGGTGATTTTCCCCAGCACCATTAGACAATAAAACCTAGAATCTTCCCACGTTATGTGAGCATAATTCTGTATTTTGGACCTTTTCCCATTGTTCCCTTAACTTCTGCTTTTTGTACTGAGGACTTCGGTGTGGTTTTAGATGAATTAATAATAAAGAGACATAGTATCAATTGCTGAAAATGTTTGGTTTAACAGTAAGAAAATAAGAAAATAACGGTAAAGTTATAAAAGACCTTTGGACACTTCACAAATGCTTGTTTTTTGCTTGCTTGTTTCTACCTAATTGCATTCTTTACTAACTTCCTTTCCTTGCTGTCTGTTCTTTTCTAACAGCTGAAGAATGTTCTGCTGACTCTGACCTCAACTTTCTTATTCCTGTTGCAGTGGGTGTGGCCTTGGGCTTCCTTATAATCGTTGTGTTTATCTCTTATATGATTGGAAGAAGGAAAAGTCGTACTGGTTATCAGTCTGTATAATCAGTTAAATCTCGTGCAGTTTGTTCTTTTCTCTTTGTTTTCCTTTTTCAATCAGAAGTTGTTTTCCTTGACTACAAGCCAAGAAATGCTGTGCAGCAGATTGTTCAAGGTGCACAGACTATCCTCAGTGAGCTGATAGCTACTTTGGGCATGAATAGCACTTAGTTAAGAAAAAAGTGTATTAGGACCAATTTTTTATATTTTTCCTTCCTTTGTTAAAATGTAATTGAAAAAAATTATGGCTTAGAATATGTCTTTTTAAGGTAAATAATGATTTTAAGCCTCTGGATCCAATTATGACAGCATTTCTACTGAAGTATAATTTTATATGTTGCAGTTACTTGTATTTTGCTACTTTGATGTTATTTGCAAAATCAAAGCTGCTAGAGGATTTAACTTGCTTCCGGAAATAAATTCAAGAACATAATGAATTCATTTTTATTAGTGAGAAACATAAGATTTGGTTGATATTACGACTTCCTTTCCCCTTCTCCTAATGAGGATTACTTAAATCTGTGTTTTTCTGGTAGTTAAAGAAAGAGGCCTGAAAGTGTAGCTCAGTGGCAGAGGGTTTGTCTTGCCCTGTGTTCCGTCCCCAACGCCATTTTAAAAAAGCCTTTCAGGGCCGGCGATATAGCTCAGTAGCACAGCGCCTTCCTGGCAAGTGTGAGGTCGTGAGTTCAATTCCCGGTACTGCAAAAAAAATAAATACATAAATAAAAAAGCCTTTCATGAGATTGTATTTATTTATTTTTATTTTTTATTTTTGATACCGGGAATCGAACTCAGGACCTTGTGCTTGCCAGGCAGGCGCTTGTGCCGCTGCCTATATCCCTGGCATGAGACTGTATTTAATAGCAAAAGTCTGGCAGTTTTCTCCATTACTGTTAGTTGCTACTATATTTTAACAAGAATATCTTTTTTCCTTCTGGAGTTTGGAATATATTGATTATCTCAGACTTGAAATTTATGCTGAAGGAGGAAGACCTTCAGCTTTTTTTTACGCTGTTGATTTAGAATGAGTTATGATTTTTTAAGGTTATGATTCAGAAATTTTTTCCCCCTCAGAGCCTTAACTGATTCAGAAACTTGTTGTGCCCTGCCCTGCTCTAAAAACTCCATTCTGTATCCTCTGTGTGCCTCCTGCACTTTCCTATTCGCTATATAAAAAAGTTCAAACTGACATCTCTACTGCATTGGCTTTTTTTCCCCCAGCAACAAATGCTAAATCTAGAGGCTCGTGGCCCTGACACATCATCAGTCAGATGGTGGCCTAGCCAACCCTGGACTGGGATTATTCTGTATGATTTGTTGATCTTGATAGAAACTCACATCCCTGTGGGGACCTCTAACGGTTGTGACTTCTATAGTAAGGTATTAGAAGCACTTGCGCTCTGTCTGCATGATTGCTTCAGCTGCCGAGGGGCTGTCCTGCGGAAGCACAGTGCTGTGTGATTGCCTAGAACCCAAACGGGTCTTTGCAACCTGTCATTAGCATAAGGCAAATACTTTTTTTTTTTTTTTTTGTCTTTTTGAGATAGGGTCTCGCTGTGCAGTGCAGGCTGGCCTGGAACTCACTTTGTAGCCCAGGCTGGTCTCAAACTCACAACGATCCTCCTGCCTCAGCCTCCTGAGTGCTGGGATTACAGGCGTGTGCCACCATGCCCGGCTCAAATACTTATTTTATCAATTTATTTTATGTCTACACTGAACTCAAAACAAAAGTTCCCAAAGACCTGCATCACTTCAGAAATTTTCTTTGAATTAAAAAATTAAGTTTAAGTCTAAAAAATTGAGCTAAAACCTTAAACTTTGTTACTAAATCCAAGGATTAAGTCCCAATCTACCTCTCAGCACAATGCAGATACTCACTGCTGTATTGTTGTGATTAACTGATGCCAGAACTCTTTGCCAATAGCTGATATTACGAAATTTTGTGAAAAAGAAAGTAAGGTCAACATCCTTCCTACAGTCTTGTCTATATGCACATCTTGAAAGCATATATTCCAAAGTGGAGTCGAAAGTCAGATTGCTCCATCACACATCCTTTAGAACTCTGCCTTGCAGACTCACATTCTCTGTTTGCTGTAGTATATAAAGAATGTTTTCTTTCCAAATATTTGCCTTTGAGAGTATCTACTTGTTACTTCATAAAAGGCATTTGCTCAAAATAATGGTACCATAAAGAATGGTGGCTTCATTTCAGTATATACTTTTAAGATGATTGTATAAAAGCCAGATGAGTTAAATCAGTGTAGAACCTTACTGAGCATATGAATTGGGTATTCAGATAAGTTCAAAATTACTGGTTTATTTAAAAACTTTGTACCTCTAGGTGGGGGACTGATATTACTAGTTCATTAGGTGTCACGGTTTTATCTTACTAGCAAATACACGTGTTTAATTCTTTGAGAATTAAAATACAAACTATTAACCAGGGGTTAAAACAAGCTGCTTCAACTCCAGTAAAATACAGGAAGTTGATAATCTATGAATTAAGTGTTCGATGAGCTTTGCTCATGGCACTCATTTTATGTTAGGACGTACACCAGTGGCTCAGACGGTAGGACTTTGAACTCATGAATAGAATGAATCATTTTGCACCTAATCTTCTTTGGGAGAACTGATGCTTGCAGCTACTTAAAGTTTTGGGTGTATCAATTTAGAGAGCTAATTAATACTTGCAAAATAAAGCATACTGTAGTATTCCTGTTTGATCTGATATGTGTAACTTTAGAGTGATGGATTTAAAAAATAAAGATCATACATTCCACGCCACTATGGCTAACTTCATTTTTATTCCAGATGATCAGCCTCAAGAGCTTAAACTGATGTATGTAACTAAGTTCTTGAAATGCTTTTCTCTTAAATTGTAAATGGGAATCATGATCTTACGGCCGTGCAGCTTAAGTCCCATCATGAAGAAGGCGTGAAAGCCTTTTGAATAATGCTTCAAATGTGAGGCCGACGTGGTCATGAAAATTTTGAGAGAAAATTGAAAACAAGCTGTGGAAGTCTGACAAATGCAAGAGCTTCATAATCAATGCTTTTGGTATATGTCCGTGTCCGCAGATGGACTGTGCCTGCTGAAGTTCATTCTGTCTGAGCAGGGGATGGGCAGGAACTGGAAGGAAACATCCATTTTCTGAAAAGTCCCTTAAATTCCTTACAAACCTGTATAATGCCCAGTTATTAATATGATTGGACTCAATTGTTGTTTTTTTTTGGTTTTTTTTTGGTTTTTCTCCGGTACCGAGAACTGAACTCACGACTTTGCGCTTGCCAGGCAGGTGCTTTTGCCGCTGAGCTAAATCCCCAGCCCCTCAATTGTTGTTGTTTTTTTTTTTTTTTTTTTGAGACATGGTCTTGCTATGCAGTTCAGGCTGACCTTGAGCTGTTTGTAGCCCGGCCTGGTCTCAAACTTGCAACAATCCTCCTGCCTCAGCCTCCTGAGTGCTGCGATCACAGGTGTGCACCACCTCACCCAGCAAAGTTATTCTTTTTTTTTTTTTTGTGCTGGGAATTGAACTCCAGACCTTGCACTTGCCAGGCGCTTGTGCAACTAAGCTATATCCCCAGCCCATTTTTGTTTCTGTATTAAGACAGAGTCTTATTTTGCAGTCCAATTGGCCTTGAACTTACTAGGTAGCTGAGGCTGGCCTCCAACTCTCAGTCATCCTCCTGACTCAGCCTCCTGAGTGCTGGGACTACAGGTGTGTGCCACCCCTCCTGGCTTCCATAGTTTCTGAATAGTGCTTCATTTTCTGATAGTTAGACATTTACTAGCTTTAAATTAAGTAAAAAATGGACTTACCTTCGTTTGTAAGATTGGTGAGGGGTTTTCACTAGAACCTTTCCTTCTGCAAGCTTCTTCAGTGACTGCATTTCACAACTCTGTGGTTCTATACATGTCGACTGACAGTCAACTTGAAGGCTGATCTTTGTAAGTTCAGTGTGTGTACTCTTTGAATGCGAGTGGCCTTTAGAACTCTGAGGAAATGGTTTTTTTTTCCTTTTTGTTTGCTTTTACTGTCTGTATTTTGATGGCAGAGTAAATCTGGGTCTCTTGTTTCAAGAGATATGCACAATGAACAACAGAAATCTTGGTATGCACTGCATTTTTAGTCAGAAAAAGCAGATAACATTTTTATCAAGCACCTCTAGTGCTGTGCGCTCATGAACATTTTATTTAATGCTCCCAGCAACTGGTTTGGGCTGTATCATTCCCAATTTGCAGATGAGCTAACTGAGGCTTTAGTAATATAACCAAAGTTGCATGTAACTAAGTGGAAAAACTGAGATCTGAGTCCAACTCAGTCTTCCTCCGGAAATCATCCTCTGACCTGCAATAGCCCTGCTCTTCTAAGAAACAGTAGCGTTATACAAGCATGTGCCTTTGATTGTATAGTGACACAAAGCTGACTTCTGCACTCTCCTGTGTATAGTCACGTTACAAGTTTTCCTCAATAGTCCTAAGATAATCGGAGTTTTGTCCAGCCCACTTGAGAGACTGACAGATGTGGCCGCATGATGCCTTTGGAAAGACCACAACCAAGGCGAGTTTCTGTTGTGTCTCCTCAGCAGTGTTGAACTCTACCACTATTTGTAAGGCAGCCTCACCTAGTTATTCTGATCATGTATCATTATCATTCTGCCCTCAAGCTCTTGTGTACCGGAAATCATTTTGCCTGGACATTAGTGTGTTTAAGAGACTAAATGAGACTGTCTCACTGTTTTCTGTAAATTAATGCCATCCCCTACCTGCTCAGTCATGCCTTGGTTTTAAGCGCTATATAGTCTCTACCTCAGCAGTTCTTGCTAGGCGGTTCTGAGCCCAAATATATATTCCTACTCCTAAATCTACAGAATTTTTTCTTTTTTTGTCCTTTTGAGACAGGGTCTCACTATGCAGTTCAGGCTGGCCTTGAGCTCACTTTGTAACCCAGGCTGGCCTTGAACTCGCAATGATCATCCTGCCTCAGCCTCCCTAGTGCTGGGATTCCAGGTGTGTGCCACCACGCCTGGCTATTCTACAGAATTTTTGAAAGGGTTTCAGGAAATCCTTACCTGCATATTTAAAGTTTCCAGCCGTAAGTTGTATCACCCGCTACTTCTACCGCCTCTTCCACTTCCCTGTGCTGGATCCGGCCACACTGGCCCTTTTGCTGTTCTTTGGCGACCCTGAGAGCGTTCCCATCTTGGCCCTCTGCCCCCTGTGGTACCACGGCTCACCCTCCCCCCAGCCAAGTCTGTCGGTCTCCTTGTCAGTGAGCTTTCCCTTACTGCGCTCCTAAGTAGATAGTAGATGTGGGGACATGGGAAGAAAATGTTCCAAAAGGAAGGCGGACACGGGAGTGGGGAGAGGGAAAGGAAGGAAGGGAAAAGAAAAAAAAAGAGAATACAAGGGAAGAAATAGAGACAAAACTTTTGTAAATAAAGAGGGGCAGAAGGGTTGAAGGGAGGGAAAGGGAATGAGAAAAAAAGCAAGATATATCATGTACAGGTGCGAATTTCCTATGATGACTGTTATTATGTATGTTTAAAGTGTACCAATAAAATAAAAAATAGCATTCCCACCACTGGCCTTTCCCCTTGCTCCATATCACTTGTCACCATTGTACATGCTGCATTCTTCTTTGTTAATTCATGCTTCGTGTTCTCGCTGTCTTCTACAAGAAGGTGCACCTCGTGAGAGTAGGAGTCCCGGTCCCTAGAACAGTGCCTGCCACATAGTTCACACAGAATAAAGATCTGCTGAATGGATGAGTGGTTGTATTGTGTAACAGCTGAACATTTATTAAGCACTTTATGCCTTATTTTGTAACATCTGAGGTGCCATCACTTGTAAGATAAATACTGCCAATTAAATGTGGTCAAGAGAAGCCTACTGATTTCAAAGATGTTGAAATACGAAAACAAAGGTGCATTCTAGAATTGATATGTGTCAGGCAGAATGGAGAGGGCTGTACATGGATTTTATAATGCACCATTAATCATTAGTTACTGACCAATTAATAACTAATCATATATCATCTAATTATATCATCTAAGCAGCCCAAGACAGTGCCTTTAAGCACTCTGTCATTATATGTTCCTTTATTTATTTATTTATTTATTTATTTATTTTGAGACAGGATCTTGCTCTGTCGTCCAGGCTGACCTTGAACTCACTTTGCAGCCTAGGCTGGCCTCAAACTCGAAGCTATCCTCCTGCCTCAGCCTCCCAAGTGCTGAGATTACAGGCATGTGCCACCATGTCTGGCATACCTTTCCTTTAGTACAACATACTGGTTGTTGTGTCATTTTCAATTCCAAAAGCAAATCTGTATCTGTGGTTGTTATAATTTTCCCTTTTAAAGCAGATAGGTATTCAATTTCACTTTCCTTCTTTTAAGTGCAATATAATGTAGTATGGCAGGTATGTCAGAACAAGCTTGAATCCTAGCTCTTAAACCATGTAGCAGCTGTGTGACGTTGGGCAAGTTATTTAATCTCTAAGACTAGGTTTCCTCATTTCTAAAATGAGATGACAGGCCAAGTGTAGTGGCACAAGCCTATAATTCCAGCACTCGGGCAATTGAGGCAGGAGCGTCGCCATGAGTTTGAGGACAGCTGGGACTACATATTGAGACCCTGTCAAAAAAAATGAGATGACACTATTTTCTCTCTTGTAGGGTTTTAAAGAGAATTAAGATAATACTAAGTGCACATTAAGGAATAAATGGTAGCTTTGTAAGGACATCAGTGAATCATCTTCCTAAAGATGATAAATGTCAGATTTTGGTAAGATTACTACAGAAGGAAGAAATGGAGAGACTAGGGCTGAGATAAAACTTTAGGGAAGAAATATCTCAAAACTAGACTTACACAAAAGAATGAATTGTGCAGTTACAGGGTAAACCTCACAGAAGTCAGTGGAAGGAAGTACATCTGGGACCCAAAGGAATACAGAATTAGATCTTAAAGCTTGAACTGCGAAAATGCACAGATGATGAGTATTAAAAAAAGTTTACAAAAAGATAAAGACAAATCCACAATGAAATACTTTCTCACCTCAGCTAGAATGACTTATAAAAAAGACAAGAAGTAAATACCAGTGAGGGTGTGAAGAAAGGAAAACTCCTACACTGTTGCTGAAGATATAAATTAGTACAGCTGTTAAGAAAACATACAGGGTCCTTAAAAAACTAGAAATAGAACTTCCATATGCTCCAGGAATCCCACTATAGTACTCAGTATTTGTATATTCCCCACACAAAGAAACGTCATACAAGGTAATGGATCTACCAGTTACCCTGATCTAATCCCTACCTACTGAATAATGAAATGTACTGAAATCTCACATTGTACCCCATAAGTATGTGCAATTATATGTCAATTAAAACTTTTAAAACTAAAAATCAAGGGCATTAAGATTAATGAAAAATGATGAACAGTGAGTAATAACTTGCCCTGCATTTATTAAAATGTGTTATAGAGTCAATGGTAGGTGAGTATAAGAATAGACCAATAGTTCAAGGGGCAAAGCACCATGTATACACACATACACTGTGTGTACATGTGTGTGTATGTGGGGGGGTATTTGATAAAGATGTTCTTTTCAGATCAGTAAGGGAATGAATGGAGCATTGAAAAATGATGCCAAGATACTAAAATGCTAGGTTGATTACCTCACAATACCAAAACAATTCTTTTTTGGTACCAGGAATTGAACTCAGGACCTTGTGCTTGCCTGGCAGGCACTTGTGCCACTGAGCTATATCCCTGGCCCACCAAAACAAATTTTTAAAAAGTTAAAAAGTGCTTAAACTATACAGGTATGGAATCAAATATACATAGCTGTATATCATATCTCAAAGAAGATGTAAGAATAAGAAAAAAGTGGGAATGGAAAAAAGTTTCAATATGTGAAGATTTAACATTTCTGAACATTAAAATGCCACAAGGCAAATTTAAAGACAAATGTAAAAACAAAAGAAAATACTATTTTAAGTATGACAAAGGGTTAATCTAATACTCTTACTCTCAAATACTGACAAAAGAAGATAAGATGAATATTCATGAGTGAACTGGAATAAAGGCATGAATAGGTATGTCATGACAGAAGAAATAAAAATTGGTAAACACCTTGAAAAAATGTCTAGTTTCCTAGTAAACAAAGAAATGCAAATTACAACAAATATCCTTGAAACTAGCTAAGATATTTTAAAATAACCTTTACCCTTGGCCATGGTACAGGAAACTTCACACTGATAGACTGCTGAGAGTGAGAATGAAAATTTTGAAAGAATCAGAATGCCCAGGAACATAGAACTAATTAAGTATTTGTGAAACATTAACATGACAGGATGTTACCCAGCCATTTAAAATCACGCTCTTAAATAAGAACATGTGAATACTCTGATGTCTTACTGTTAAGTGAAAAAAAATTGAATGTTGTAAAGAAATATGGCTCACTTTATTTTGGATAAGTAAATCTTCCACCCCTAAAAGCCCTCCCTATCCCTATAGCTTCCCACACGCTGAGTACAGACTCTACCTCCACTAGAGAGTCCAGATTAGAACCAGAACTTCTCTAAGTGAGGAATTTATAAAAATATATCATAATATGTACATATACATCATCGATAACACATGTGAGCTAGTGTGTATAGGTACATTAAGGTAAAAACAGTAATCATCTCTAAATTTGGGAGTTATGGGTGACTTCAATTGCTTTTTGTAATTCTACTTTGGTGAATACATTTTGCTTTGATAGTTAGAAAGGTCTCAGGAAAATGATTTCTTCAGAGCAGGTTTTGAGCTGGACATGGCGGTGCACACCTGTAATTCCAGCATTTGGGAGGCTGAGGCAGGAGGATTGCTATGAATTCGAGCCCAGCCTAAACTACATAGTGAGACCCTGTCTCAGTAAAACCAACAAACAAAAGGAGGAGGAAGAAGAGTGGGTTTTGAATTCCCTTGGTTTGTTTCTGCATTCTGCACTTAACTGAGAGTTGGCCCCATGAAAGGACAAAGCCTCCACTTCTGCCAGATATCAAGGCACTTTCTTCATTGGAAACATATAGTTGTAAGAAAAATCCCTTTATTTTACATTGATTGTTAGTCACCTAGCTCATATCCTGCACAACTCTTCCCCAAAGGAATACAAAGGTACACACTTTCGGTCTGCTGCCTCCTGTGACACGTCAGAGGTGCTTCTCCTTCTCCTTATACCTTTGCATATGCCTGGTGGAAGACCTCACCAGAAGGGCCCAGGTCAGCACTAGTACTTGCAGTTGAGTGAGACAAGTAGGAGTGGAAATGTTGATAGCAGGGCTTCTGTTGGGGGTGAGGATAGGGTACCGTCAAAACTACATGCTGCTCTGTCTTATGTATCTGTCTCTAAAGGTTTCACCAGGCCATTGCCCTTAGAAGCTATGTGCCCAATCCTCTCCTTTTACCACCTACCTCCTTTTCTAGCACTAACACTAGTGACTAAGGCTTTTTTGCCACCTCTGTCTACTTCCTTTTCCACTACTCCACCACTATGACTCGAAGTCCCTCCGTTACTGTCAACTCTTTGGGTTGATGTGTTGGTAAACCCTGTCAACTTCTACTCACTGGTTAAAGGTGAGGGAATGTGCTATTGTAGAAAGAGCACAGAATTTGGTTCAGGCAAGTTGAGATTTGAATCCAAGCTTCACCAACTCCCAACTGAATGACTTTGGGTAAGTGACTGAGTTCCACATCTGTAAAATTGAGTAAAGTATCTATTTTGTGTTACTACAATAAACTGCCTTAGCAGTTACCACAGGTTAATAGCCATAAAGTCTCATACAGTAGGCTCTCAGTGGATATCCCTTGTAACCGTTACCACATCATTACAGAGAAGATCCCTAAGGTTTGTGTGATACTGGGATTAAAGTGTGTGATTAGTAAATCACTCCACTGATTGGTTTGGGATAGTTCTGACTAGGATTAAAGGTGTGAGTGCTACAGCTGCCCTAGAGCAGGTAGCCTACCTACAATATAAGGAATAAAAAGAGTACTGTTTTCCCTTTGCTTGCTTGCTTTTGTTGTTTTCTGCCTCCATGAACTAGTGCCCCTTTGCCACGTGCTACCCCACTTTGGAGCCAGCCAATTATGCACTGAGACCTGTACAAACTATGAGCTAAATAAACTTTCTTCCTTTAACTTCAAGTGTTGGGTATTTTGTGTCAGCAATAAGAGAGAAGTGACTAAGACAACCAGAAAAGGAGATCTGGTAAAGTTGGGGGCTGCAAAATTGGAGCAAAGAGAGTTTGGTTGATAAAAATGATTAACATTAAAAAGAAGGTAAGTACTTTACAACATCACAGTGAGAAGGATGCCTTGAGGCATGTGAACAGCCAGCAAGGCCCCACCCATTGCAGGTTCAACATTGCAAAAATGAAGGACTGCTTTGCTTTGAGAAGACTGTTCCAGAGCACCCTGCTGCAGAAGGGCCACCTAGGGCATTGATTCTCTGGATTCACTGTGCTCAGCTATCCAGGTACTCAGAGGCCTCTGTGGCCATGATTCAAGGGAGCATGGTACTGCTCAAGCTGGCAACAGATCTTAGCATCATCCATGTGATGCTGGTTTTACAGGCATGTAGAATGTAAGAGTTATGGATTCAGGAATGTTTCCTCCCTGATTTCAGAAAAAGGCCTGGAAAGTCAGGCAGTGTGCCCCTGAGAAGACAGTGCATGAAGCTTGTGAGAGTGAAGCCAAAAGTGCAGTGGAGACTCCAGGAAGTTGGAGAAGCCAGGAACATGAAATATCTAAGGAAATCCACAAGGATTGAGCAAAGGCAGCCCCAGAGAGGTGCCATGAGAGCTATAACCACTGATAGTGTTGTAAGGGTGGGGCCACCCATGCCCTTCGGAATTTGCACCTTGCCACAACTTGCCCCTGGTGCTGGGCATAGAGCTGGAGGGTTTAATGTTTGCTCTGCTGGATTTTGGTCTTACCTTGGTCCCACTCTTCCCTTTGGAATGGGAATATTTATCCTATACCATTGTATATCAGTGGTGTTTAACTTTATTTTGATTTTTACAGTGGCTCACAGGTAAGAGTTTGAGTCTCAGAGAGGACTTTTCAGCAGTGCTGGAACTGTTAGGATTTTGGCAACTTTTAGAGAGAGACTAAATGTACTTTGCATTAAGGGATACATGTGAGTCTTTTGAGGACCCAGGGCAGAATGTTATGGCTTACATTTAGATGTCCCCACAAAGCCTCATGCTCTCATAGGCAGACTTTTGAAAGGTTATTGGGTTATGGCGGTGTATAGCTGATTTACTGTTGGGGGGTGGGGCTGATTTTAAGAGGTGCTCATTGGATACATGATCTCCCTTGCTGGCTCCTCCCTTCTCTCTCTGCTTCCTGGCCACCATGAGGTCTATCACTTTCCTCTGCCCAGGCCTTTCTGCCATGCCTTCCTGCCTTAGAGCCAGCCAACTACAGATTAAAAACATGACACAAAATAAGCCTCTTCTTTGAGCTGTGAGTGTCGGATATTGTGTCCCAGGGATAAGAAAGTGACTAAGACAAAAAGCTCTGAAATACTAGGTAATCATATTAAGATATATAAAAGCTACATACAGACCTACAGACATTTTAGTGGACATCAAAGTATATTGTGAAGCTCAAATGGACCAACCATAGTGAGATCTAGAGTATTCACATTACTCTATGGATTAAAACAAAGATTCTCAAACATAAGCATGTATCAGAAATACCAGCTGGGCCCCACTTCTAGAATGTCTCAAGTCAGGAGATCTGAGGTAGTGTCTGAGAATTTACATTTGTAACAAGTTCCAGGATGATCCTGGTGTTGCTGGTCCAGCAACCATACATTGAGAATCACATTTAAATGCAATACTGTGTCCCATATCCCCAGAATTCCAAGGAGCTGTCAGTACACACAAGAATATCACAAAGCCATCCCCCAACCCAGACAGCATAGCTCTGGGTTTGATATTTTTGATGGATCTTGTCTTAGTTACTTTTTTCATTGCTGAGACAAAACAACTGGCACCCAAAGTTAAAGGAGAAAAGGTTTATTTAGCTCACAGTTTTTAGAAGTTTCAGTTGATAATTGCCTCCAAGGCAGAGGGGCATGGCAGACAGGTATTGCAGAAAAGAAACAGTTCATGGTGGGCAGAAGGTAGCAAAGCAAGCAGGTGAACCAACAAGCGACCATAGCAGCTTCTTTCTGCCCCTTTTATGTTTTATCTAAGCTACTTGGTTTGGGGCGGGTGCAAACCAATCAGTGAACTAATTTAGTAATTACCCACACTTAATCCCAGTGTCCTTAATCCTAGCATTGCACCATGAGTCAATCACACATTCTAGATCCAGCCACCTCTGAAAAAGCCCCACCTATGACTGCATGAGGCTTTGGGAGAACACCTAAACACAAGCTATAACAGAGCCCTTCCTCTCTAGCACTCCCCTCCCAAGTAAGTAAGGCCCTCCCAATAATCACAGCTCTAAGGGAAGTGAGAAGGCTGGTGAAGCACAAAGCTTTTGTTCTCCGCCCTATTCCTATTCCTACACCAAGCAAGTAGCCAGGCTCTACTCTCTTTAGCTTCACTGGATTTTTGTGTGTGTGTGTGTGTTTTGAGACAGGGTCTCGCCATGCAGTTCAATCTGCCCTTGAGCTCACTTTGTAACCCAGGCTGGCCTCGAACTCGCAACGATCCTCCTGCCTCAGCCTCCCAAATGCTGGGATTACAGGCGTGCGCCATCATGCCCAGCGCCTCATTGGATATTTGTCTTGTGAGCAATCTGCAGTCTGGTTGCTTTCCAGAATCCTGAGCACCTTAGTAGGATTATGCATAGGAGGAAGGGAATAGTGCTTTGGGAGGCAAGAGGGAAATTTCTGTTCAGGGGCCATGAGCGTATCTCAAAGAAAGAAGTCTTCAAGGAAACAGAGGGAGACACCCCCACACACCCCACATGCACAAGACTCAAGCCTAGCCAGAAGCACTTTCCCACTCTTGCTCCTCACTCCCTGTGTTCCACCAGCCCTGGATCAGCAGGTATACCCACCTTCAAAGAACCATGTTGACTTGGATAGTGAGGATAGCAGGGGAAATCATGATGAATTTAAGGGCTCACAGAAGTGACCCCAGTTCTTGGGTAACTTGTGGGAAAAGGGACCCTCCAATAGTGAATGGGATTGAACTTTCCTTCCCCTCAATGGGATGGAGGGGACATGAAGATTTAAGCTGCCACTGAGTAAACCTGCCCTAGGATACACACTATACAGCAGACACATTAGGCAAGTGTATACTTCTTATTAATAGTTAGGATCAAAAAACCCCTGACAAAAGGTGATCTTTGTTAGGTGAGTGAACTCAGGGGAACTTTTCTTTCAGACTGGAAATCAGATCTAAACACCCACCCTCTGGGCTTCACCCTGGTTCCCTCTTTGTCTTGCAGTAGTTGCCCTGAGGGTGCAGAGAGCCCCTTAGTTGAAAAGAAGGGTCCCAGGGGCATTCTCAAGTGTTCCTCCTAGACCATTTCTGTCTTTAACCTAATTAGTCCTCCCAAGAGAACCACCATCTATGTATAACCACAGTCACCCTGTGTCTTTTTTTTTTTTTTTTTTTGAGACATGGTCTTGCTATGTACCTCAAGTTGGTCTTGAACTCACTGTGTAGCCCAGGCTGGCCTCGAGCCCATGGTGATCCTCCTAACTCAGCCTCCCAAATGCTGGGATTACAGATGTGCACCCCAACACCCAGGCAGGGCCTGTGTCTTTGCAATACATTCTGTTCTTCATGCATTGTTGACTGAAAAGAGACTTGCGATGGGTAGAGGCACCCTGAAGTTAAGGCCTGGAGTGTGTACCCACCACTGACCCATGCACCAGCTTCAAGACAGCTCGGTGATCTTCCAGACAGGCTGAAAATAGCTGTGACTGAGACTCAAAAGAAGAAATCAGCAGAGGATGGGAAAAGCTCAGTATGCTTTTTATGAGGCCATTTTCCTGATCTCTCTCACTGTTACTTTATCTCCAGTGGGACTAAAGTGATAACCAGTTCAGTTGCTCAAGGCCTTTCACGAAAGTCTCTGATATTGCCCCCGGACTCACAAAAATAGATCTTGAGCTGCTTCAGTTGGGTTTATTTGAAGGTCACACTACTCCATGCAAGGCAGAGAAATGCCTGATTCACACTGTATCTCAAATCAGGCTCTTTCCTGTCATCTGTCCAACCCCATCCACTAAATTCTAGTGTGTGCGCCAGCTAATAACAGAACTGTGGTTTCTAACTGGTATCGAGCCATCAGTACCTGTTCATATATACAACAAACTTGCTATAATCTCTAAAACCTAACACTATACTCCTAACCCCTTTGAACTCTGCAATGTCCATCCCTTTGTTCTAATGGAAGAATGAAGTTCTAACAAAATCTATCCAAAATATATCCTTGTTCTGAAATATATGCCACAATCTCCCCTTCCTGATTCCATCACACTGGCTTTAGCTTTGGCCACTCAGGCCTTATTGAAGTGAAAACTGCTGAGAGTGAAAAGTGTCTTCACACATGGGGAGCTACAGCTTCTTGAGCTTCATGCAAAGTTCCCAGAGGGTAGACACATAAAATAGGCCTTCTGAAAGTTATAAAAGCATATCAAGAAACAAGTAAAACATTGCTGCAGTTTATAGAATTATCAATAACATTTACAGGAAAAAGCAGTATTCCTGGAATATAATGCATCTTATGTTCTAAAAGCACAACACTTCTCAGCTAAAGACCTGGTGTTATAGGAGAAACAGGTTAAGGGTAATGCAGAAAGATGCAAAAAAGAATGTTCCATAATGTCGTTTTCTTCAAACTGTTGGCTAATTAATAGCACCCATCTAGAGTACACCCATGAACTTCAAAGCAGTTGAAGAAATGCTCCTTATAAAGATTCAGTGACATATTCAATAGAACCTCATTGTTCTTTCTTTTTGTTATTTTAAAGAGTAAAAGAAGGATAACATAGTAATAGGGGGGCTTACCAAATTACAGACAAAGTGGTAGGAAATTACCAATGGTTACTCTATTACATATTGTTATCTACAAGATAGTTTCTCAGGAAAACAAATAGACAAATAGTGCATTACAGACAAAAGTGGTAGGTTATTATTAATGGTTGCTGTACTATACTTTGGTATCTTCAAAGTGGTTTCTAAAGAAAATAAATAGAGCTATACATGAGTGACCAATTGAATATTCATTGACTATTCTCAGTGGTTGTAGAAACACATAGTAACAAACATACATTCATTTATGAAATAGCATAGGAACAATATAAACATTACAGAGTTATGGACAGATTAGTAGGAAAATATCAATGGCTGCTGTAATACATGGTGGTATCTTCAAAGTGGTTTCTCAGGAAGACAGAGATACGCAAGAAAGACCTAACAAGTAGTTACAGCCTAAGGGTTGTGAAAAATAGTGGATTACCTCCTCACCAGTGACTCCTTTCACTGAGGTGTGACGGTTGGAAGGAAGACCAGGATTGAAAAGAAGGACTGAGAGACTTGCACCTGTGTCCAGCAACAGGCTGTTTTCTTTTTCCTCTGTAGTCATGATTACCTGGGGCTCCTCCATGGAGATGACAATCTGGCCAGAGGGAGAAGGCAGGGTATGCCCCAGGCCCCCTCATTCCTGTTGGACTAACTGGCAGGATGGATCTGAGCTCTGGGACCTCAGCTTCAGAGGGCAGACTGATCTCCAGTGGTCATCTTTGCAGTCAGGGCATGGCCTGGGGGCTTCTTAGGGCAGTTCCTCCTGAGGTGGCCTGGCTTTGAACAGTGGTAGCAGATGAATGTAGTTATCAAGTTCTTCTTGGGGCCCCAAGAATCAGACCTAGGGTCTGTTTCTCTTAGTGCTGCAGCAAAAGCAGCTGCTTTTTCTTGGTCTCTTGGTTTTCTCTCCTTGGCCTCCTCCTTGTCATGGCTATAGAATACTGAGGAGGCAATTCTTACTAACATCTCAAGTGAGCCATTTGGGGCAAAAGCCATTTTTGTAGCTTTTCCTCTCCAGCCTCCCAGCACATTGGGATCCCACAACCACTTAGTGTCCCAAACCTTCAGCACAGGCAGCAGGAATCTTGGTGCAGACCTGTCCAGAGCTCCATGCATTCCTCCACTGCAGCCTGTACTGTCAGGGGAAGAATGGCTTCCAGGTGGTCTCCCCAGGTATTGCACAAGGTCCTCCTAGTTTCCAGCTTCTGAATGGCTCTTGTGACCCTGGTCAACTAGACCTCTGAGTCTTTGGGCATAGTCTGTGTTCTCGTGTTCTCAGAGTCCTTGTTCAGCAGCTGATCCTCCACTGACTCTGGACCTTTCTGGTTCTCAGTGGCAGAGGCAAGAGTGACCCGTTGTGTGGCATGTATTCCCAGGGGTTTCTTCATGCCGGGATGATTCACACACATCCCCAGGCAGGCCTCCATGGCCGGCGCATGGTGGGCCAATTGGGTCATTGCTTCTCTGTGCCGTGATAGTATTCAACTGTGCAGTGGCGGCTGGCCTGAGGGCTGGTACGTGCCAGCGCACAGTTGTTTGGCTTCCCAGATGCTGGCAGCCTGCCTCCTGGGCTCCTGCAGAACTTCATTTTTCTTGAAAACAAAACAAATTATATACACATGTATAATATTAAACTGGAGAACGAGATCTACCTGTGGAAAAAGATACATTAATAGGTTAAAATGATTATTGTGGCCTCAGGCTGTAACCCTCTGGTGCAGTACTTGTCTTGGCACATGGGAAGCTCGAATTCCATCCCCAGCACTGCAAGAAAAGAAAGAAAGAAAAGAAGCAAGGTTATTGCTTGATAGTGGGTGTCTTGGTTACTTTTTTCTCGCTGCTGGGACTAAATACCTGACGCCCAAAATTAAGGAGGGAAAGGTTTATTTCGCTTACAGTTCATGGAAGTTTCAGCCCGTACTTGGCAGATTATAAGGCAGAGTGGCACATGGTAAAGGCTGCATCTCAGGGCGGCAGCACACAGCTAAGCCACAAGCACACACCAGGGTGGAATGGGGGAGGAATGGCCTCAAGCACTCTTTTCTTCTCCCTTACATATGCAAACTATCCACTCCAGGGCGGGTGCAGCTCTCACACCCATATTCAAACTCTAAAAGCCTGCCCCATGTCCGCATGAGGCATTGGGGGGACACACAGACATAAACCATAACAGTGGGTAATGAACATTTTTGTTTGAACAGTTCTCAAATTTTCTGTGATGAAAAGAGAAAAATTTTTTGATAAGAAAGGGGCCTCCCAAAATTCATTTTTTCCTTCAGAGTACATCTCCATTCCTTTTCTACCTCTCTGAACCCAGTGAGGAGCTTGTTTTGGGTCACCTCATCTGGTATCTAGATTTTCTTGCATTTATAGCAGGTCAAGCATTAGGAAAAATGAATCGTACTTGCCAGGACCTTGGGTGGTCTCAATCCCTTTTCCTGAGGTCTGGGGCAAATTTCTCTTCCTAGAATTCAAAGGCTTTCTTTACTCTTTTGGTAGCCTGGCCATCAGTCTCTGTCATTTCCTTAGGCTTCCTTGGTTCCAGTTATGCTCAGAGAGGTTTCTAAAGTGGGGCCTCACAGGACTTTCCTTCTGTCTTTGGTTCCTGATGTTGATAGTGGAAGGGCATCCCAGGTTCTCACAGGGCCTTCTCCCTGATCTTGACTCCTCTAGTCCTACGACTGGGCTATCTCCCTGGGGCCCGGGGCCCTACCACAGTGTACTGCAGGCCAGGTGAATAGATGCTTTCAGGAGACATCTGAGGTGGGACTGAAGCTCTTGCTGGCCTTTCCGAGATTACCCCAAGTTGGGAGGTGTTGAGCAGGGGAATGTCATTGCAAATGGTATGGGGAATAGTTTTAATAGAGGGGCTTGACCAATTTAAGCTCAGGACTAGGGAGTCTTGTGGTACCTGTTGGGGATGCCATTTGGGGCTCTTCCATTTGGGATGGTGTCCTGCCCACCCATCCATCTTGCATAAGCACCTACCCTGCACAGTTCTGCACACAGGGGCCTCGCCTTGGCTCCTTGTGCAGTTCATCTTCCCACTCAGCCTGGGGCTGCCTGAACTGGGGCAACCTCCTGTGCAGCACAGTGTGCTCTGCAAGGACTTGCTGAAGCTCTTCCTTTGCTTTCTGCAACTACAAGGTCATTTCATCGTGCTCCTCATGCAGCTGCTGCAGCTCGGTGGCAAAAACGCAGTAAGCTGCCTGCTCTCTCTCCACCACTTTGTGCAGCTGCCGGGCTGGCGTACCTACTGCTCCCACTGCCTGGAAGGTACTCTCACGCCCAGGGCCAGTGCACTCCAGGCACAGGCCTTTTTGATGGTGTGCAATATCTGTAGGTCAGCCACAGCAGATTTCAGGTAATCCTCTACCTTGGTTCAGGGCTGTGAATGAAAGGAGAGGTAGATCTCTGGGCCACTGCCTTTACCAAACATCTTTTCATCGATGAACATGACCACTTCACTGTGGCAGAAAGCACTCCTGGAGTCTCTGAAGTCTACAGCCATGGCTGCTGTGGCCTAATCAGACAAGACACTGCTGTTAGTGCTATGAGCCATGGACTACCAACTGACCCACCCCTCAGCTTGCTCAGTCTTGTTTCTGACTTTCCCAGTCCTGGGTTCTCTCCTGTCCTCCTTACTCCTCAGGATGAAAATTGAAGATTTGACACCATCCCCTACCTGGAAGTGCATTAACGCATCATTGACGTGGACTCTGAGTCTCACTGCAAGGCTTGATGGGACCAACATACCTCACAGAGCTGACCTCGCTATTCCTGCAAGTTGGGAGGCTGCTCTACATGGAAGGCCAGCTGGGGGTCTGACCTGGGGATTGTGATGAGTTTGGAGAGGACTCTTGTGTCCAAGAGCTTCTGAAGGATAACACCCAGCCCACAGGACACAAATTTCTAACCTGTAAGTGGGATAGGGGGCGCATGGAGGAGGGACTTGTTTTGGTGCTGCTCACTTTCCCCTGATTCTCAGTAGGAATATCAGACCTAAACAGTTTCAAGCTGTCTACACTGTTTCCATCTCACCTTAAACAAATGACCTTGGAGTCCTGTTCATAAGGAAAGCCAAGCAATTAAGCTATGAAGCCCCCTCAGATTTCCTTGCTAAGTTCTATTTCCATCCTCTAGATATACCTGCTATTCCATTTCCTCAGAGACGACTTTTTTTTTTAGATAAGTGCTTGTGCTGTAGCTCAGGCTGGCTTCGAACTGAAGTCCTCCTGCCTCAGTCTCCCTAGTGCTGGGGTTATAGGTGTGTGCCACTGCCCCTGGAATTTCAACATATCCTGTTCCCTCATCTTGTGCCTCCTGTCTCTTGTGCTACTGGGATGTTTTACTTGTGTACAGTAAACCTGTTAAAGTTCCTCTCACGGATAGAGTCATTTCTTCCTCTACCCTGGGTCTTGACCCTCTCAATACTAGTCTGCTCTCTTTTTAGAATAGTCAGCATTGTGCACTCTTTGCCATTCAGTCTTTTGCATTTTGGTTTTCAACTTCAAAATTATAGTGAAAATCCTAAAGGTCACCAGCAGTCTCTACCTCAGTACAAAAGCTACTGGGGAGCTGCTGGGGATATAGCTCAGTGGCACAGCACCTGCCTGACAAACGAAAGGTTGTGAGTTTGATTCCTGATACAAAAGAAAAAAAAAACTAGTGGATACTTTGAAAGTTAGTTCTCAGTGGTCTTTTATTTAGTAAGGTATAGTTCTGTTGGACATTCTTTTTCTGAAACTCCATCCTGTTTGGTTTCTGTAAAATCAAATTCTATTTTGGTCCCTCTTTACCTCTGGTTTATCTTCCCTAGTTTCTTTGAATTGCTTCTTTTTTGGCCAAAGGCCCCAAAGTTGCTGTTTCCTGTTTTGTCTTCAGACCCCTTCTCTTTTCACTCTGTGTGCTCTCCTTGGGTGAGCTTACTCATGCCTATAATTTTTATTTATTTTTTTCTCTCTTTGTTACAGGGTTGCGCTATACAGTTCAGACTGGCCTTGAGCTCACTTTGTAGCTCAGGATGGTCTTGAATTCACAATGATCTTCCTGCCTCAGCCTCCCGAGAGCTGGGATTGCAGGCATGCACCACCACGCCCGGCATGCCTATAATTTTTAATACTACCCCTACTATAAGTCTGTGTTTCCAGTTTATAGTGTGTTCTGGGTTATCAAATCTATATTTTTTCTTCCTTTGGCGGATAGTTATTGAACACATAGTAAATGCATTTGATAAAAATGGTGAAAAATATTGAAAAGTTATTGACCATCATGCAATTTATATCCTATTGGTGTAATAATAAGGGGAAAATATAAGCAAGGTCATTATAAATCATAATATATGCTATTACATTAATATATAAATTGATATGGGAGATTGGGAGTCTACAGGGGTTTGAGATTGTCCCCCTTACATATGTTTCAGGAAGGCCTCTTTGAGAAAATGACATTTCATCTGAGATCCAAAACTCCAGTGACAAATGTTTCATACTTCTGAGGTCTGGTTAAAAATTTTTGTACAGCTATAGAATAGAACAGATGCCAGAGTAATCAGTGCATGGTATAAAATGGTTCAAATGTTGACCCTTGAGTCCCATTCTTGTTGTTTTGTCTTGGTTTAGTTTGGTTTTTGAGACAAGGTCTTGCTATATAGTTCAGACTGGCCTTGAACTCACTATGTAGCCTAGCCTCAAACTCATATTGAGTCTCCTGCCTCAGCCTCCCAACTGCTGGGATTACAAGCATGCACCACTGCTCCTGGTTTGGTTCCCATTCTTTATCAGGGATGTCTTCTTTTTTCTGACACTGGGAATTGAACCAACTTCACACTGAGCTACATGCCTAGCCCTTTTAATTTTATTTATTTTTTATTTTGAGACAGAGTCTCACTAAGGCTGCCAACCTGGGGTTGAATTTGTGATCCTCCTCCCTCAGCCTCCTAGAATGATAGGATTACATGTGTATGTCACCACACCCAGCTAGGGAGATGTACTTTTTAAGGGATGAAAAGCAATAGCTTTCCAGTGAATTCCAGTCATGTGTAATGATGACAATATCATGTGCAAGTATGCAAACTCTGCCACTTGGCTGATCCAAGGGTGCCCCAGGTAGCAAGGGGGTCTTCTGTCGGGGTATCTTTGTACATATTGTGTTGCTAAAACAAAGGACCTGAGACTAGATACTTTATAAGGAAAGAAGTTTATTTGGGCTCGTGATTTGGAGGCTGAAAAGTCCAAGCTGAAGTGATCACATTTAATGAGGGTCTCATGCTATATCTTGTCATGATGAATGGCATAACATGTTGGTAGCATGTGTGAGAGAAGCAAAGGAGTGTGCAGAAGAAGGCAAACGTGAAGTGGCCTCACTTTCTAATAGCCTACTTGCCATAACTTATCAAGTTCCACCAGACCTAGCACTCTCACAAAGTGGGCATTAATTCTTTCTTAGGGTAATGCCCTCATGACCTAATTGTCTCCCATTAGACTTTACCTGTTACAGGTTCTACCACCTCACAATACCATTACCTTGGTTGGTGTCTGTCATGATTTGAATCTAAAATTTCTCCCAAAAGTCTCATGATCAGAGATGAAGATATGGGAGGTGATTGGATTATGGGGGCATTCTACACATCAGTGGATTAGCCTATTGAGTTCATACCTGATTATGCTATTTGGAGTTGGGCATGCCTAGAAGACATGATTGCTGGAGCATGACATGGAAGGATATATTCTTGTCCCTGGATCCTCACTTCTGTCTCTCTTTCTTGGCCACTCTGGTGTGAATAGCTGTCATCTACAAGGCCCTTTCAGCATGCTATGTGTGTCTGGGAGCCTGCTGGCCACAGACTGAATCCACTGAAACTCTAAGCCAAAATAAACCTCTCCTCCTTGAAGTTGCAAATGTCAGTTATTTTGTCCCTGTAATGGGAAAGTGACTGATAGAGGAAATTGATACCAAGAGTGGGGTGGTTGTTGTGAGTGTACTTGAACATATAGTTCAGAAGCTTTTGGAACTGGCTTTGGAGATACCAACTACAGAAGCCTTAGAATACTTTAAGCAGAGGTGGACGAAGGATTCTCATTAGAGCTCAAAAGACCAGAATGCTAATGGGAATGTAGACAGTAAAGGCCAGAAGTTTCAGTTGGGAATGAGAACTCCACTGGCCTTTGGGCTGGAGGGCATGCGTGTTATACTCTGGCAGAAAATTTGTCTACATTTTTCCCACATCCTGAGACTTTTCAGGAGACTGAGATTAAGGAAAGTGGACTAATTAATCTGGCAGAGGAAATATCAAGGCACTCCAATGTTCAGGCTGGCTACCTTTAGCCTCAATCTACAATAAGAATAGGAGAAAATGGCAGAACTGAATGATTCTAAAAGTTTGGCAGTTTCATCATAATGGAAGTACCTGCAAAATTGAGACAAAGGAGGCCATAACTTCTAAAAAGATTAAAATCAAAAAGAAACCGAGTTCTTTGTACAGGGACAGAAAGAAAGATACCTTAAATGTACCTCATAAATCAGCAAGATCCTCTCCATTGCAGGCTCAAGGGTACAAAATTGTAAATTTTTCATTTGAGAATAGACCATCTTGGACACCTACTCATTCAGGGCTGCCTGGGGAAGTACAATCCTGAGTTCATGCACCTGGGCACTCAGAAACTGCTGCAACCATAGTCTAATGGGGTCCACCTACTGCTCAAGATGGTGGCAAAAATGTGGTGTGACAGGCTTGCAGTCTTTGCCAGGAGCTCAAGAAAAGTGATGCAAGAACCTGTAAATGTGAAGCTCTCACCTCTTCTACTGAACTTAGTGTTGCTAGTCTTAGCCAGATCAATTAGGTAAGAAAAAGCACTCAAATTGTAAATAAGTAAAATAATCTCTGTTCCAAGATGACATGGTCTGACATGTAAAAAGCATTACAATTTTCATTAAAAATAGAACTAATAAACAAAGTCAGAAAAGTTGCAGGATATAGCTGAGGATATAACTCAGTGGAGAATTTACATAGCATGTGCAAGGCCCTCAATTCACTCCTTAGCACTACAAAAACAAAAAAGCAACCAAAACAAAAGTACACAGAAATAACTGCACTTGTATGCATTGATAATGAACTATCAGAAAATGAAATTAAGAAAAAAATAAACAGAAAGATACCCTGTGTTGACGTGTGGAAGACTGTTAGCTATACAAAACAACATACAGATACAGGACAATCACTATCAAAATTCCAATGGCAGTTTTTGAAAAAATAGGAAAATTCCTCCTAAAATATGGTGAAATCATTCTGAATAGCCCAAGCAAATTTTAAAAAGAACAAAGGTGAAAGAATTTCAACTCCTAATTTCAAAACATTAGGAACAAGGAACCAAAATGGCAGAATAGTGATCAGCAGCAAAATAGATCCTTTCCAGAACCCACAGTGCAGACACCAGGAAAATAACAACTTGGAAAAGAGTTTAAAAAGAAGTAGATTTCCAGGAATTGGGAGGTGTTATAGCCTGTGGCTAGATGTCCTCCAAAATCCTCATGTAGTCATAGGTGAGGCTTTTTCAGAGGTGGCTGGATCTAGAGTGCATGATTCTGGGATTGATTCATGGTGCAAAGCTAGGATCAAGGGCACTAGGATTAAGGGTGTGAATGCTACTGGCCCTAAATAGTCTGGATAAGACATAAGGGATAGAAAGAGCTGTGGTCATCCCATGGCTTGTTTTGCTACCTTCTGCCCACCATGAACTGTTTCTTTCTGCAATGTCTGTCTGCCATGCCATCCTACCTTGGAGGGAGCTGACTAGCTGATTATGGACTGAACCCTCTACATACTGTGACTAAATAAACCTTTCCTCCTTTAAGTTTGAGTGTTGGGTATTTTATCTCAGTAGTGAGAAAAGTAACTAATACAGGAGAGAACTGACAAGATTTGAGAAGCTGGAGAATTGGAGTACAAGTCAGGGGAAAGAATAAAGCAGGTGTATTTCTTTCTTTCTTTTTTTTACCGTTATTTGGCCTGCACTCAGTCTGAAGAACATGTTACTTTTTATACTTTTAAAAATGTAAAAAATCACTACCTTTTACATTTTTGTTGACCAATTCTTTGTTCAGGAAGAAAATATTGCAGGTAGCTAAGTTATATAGAAATTAATAAGCAGTCAAACAGATACAAGCCCTCGAGGGAGTCAGTGCAGAAAATGGGTTTGGAAGCTAACCCCAGCTCTGGGGTAGGGCAACCTGTCTGTGCAGACACAAGGTGAAACGCCAGGTTTAGGAGCTCCACAGAGAAATAATGGGATGGACTGTCAAGCACTAGTCTCAAGGAAAGCCCATGGCTATTGTAAACTGCAAAAAACAGCATGGGGTTTTCCTTTGAAAGTGTCTCCTCATTGAAAAGAAAGGTTTGTGCTAATATTGTTTGGACAATTAAATGCTGATATCTTGTACTCTAAAGATAACAATGTGCAATGTATTAATCATTGTTACCATCCTATTATCTTGTTTTGAAATTTTTTTTCTCTTTAAAATAAATTTTTAAAAAAGCAAATCCTTCCACATACCAGGCTAGAGTTGGAGAAAAAAAATCCAGTGCAATGTCCACCATATTTCCAGGGAGTGTTGACTCAGGAGTCATTTGGAGAAGGAGCTGATTGGTTAAGACTGAGCCACACAGAAACTACCAAACAACTTCATTTCAGGGTTCCCAGTGTTACCATTTCACAGTGATGAGGTGAGACAGCCAGGTAACCATTGTGGAGAGGGTGTGGGTTACACACAGACCCCATGAGAAGATTAATCACTGGCTGGGAATACATGGGACCACACTTTCTTTTTTTTTTTTTTTGGTTTTTGGTTTTTCTCCGGTACCGGGAACCGAACTCACGACCTTGCGCTTGCCAGGCAGGTGCTTTGCTGCTGAGCTAAATCCCCAGCCCCAGGACCACACTTTCTGTACCGAGAATCCAGGCCTGATCTGTGTGCTTATCAGAGGCAGCTGAGTCTGAAAGTGCAAACATTAAATACAATGGTCTGCCTGAACCCTCACCCTGCTACCTACATCCAGCATGGACTGAAGGTCTGATTGCTTTCTCTATTTACCAATATGAGCAAAGACACTCCTTGGCTTGGAAAGTTGTGACTGCCTGGGGGAAATGGACAGAGGGGCCTCTGGAATGGGGTATGAGGGTGGAGAAAACCATGGTTTGGTGGATTCCAAAACTGCAGTTCCTGGAAAAAAAACCCCAACTGATTCAAAAATAGGAAAATTCTTTTGTTCTTTCTTTCTTTCTTTCTTTCTCTTTCTTTCTTTCTCTCTCTCTCTCTCTCTGTCTCTCCCCCCCTTTCATTCCTTCCTTCCTTCATTCTTTTCTTCTTTCTTATTTCTTTTTTTTTTGTTTGTTTTTGTTTTTTTGTTTTTCTCTGGTACCGGGAACCGAACTCACGACCTTGCGCTTGCCAGGCAGGCGCTTTTGCCGCTGAGCTAAATCCCCAGCCCTTCTTTCTTATTTCTTGAGATAGGGTCTTGCTAAGTATTCCAGGCTGACCTTGAAATCACTATGTAGCCCAGGCTGGCCTTGAACTTGTGGCAATTCTGCCTCAGCCTCCTGAGTGTTGTGGTTACCGGTGTATACCACCATTCCTGGCCCATTTTTTCTTTTTTTTTCTCTGTTTTCTTCATTGGCTTTTGGGAGTTTGGTGTGTTTTTTTTCTTAAGCCAGGCGTGGTGGTGCATGCCTGTAATCCCAGCACTCTGGTGGTTGAGGCAGGAGGATTGCTACAACTTCGAAACCAGCAAGGTCTACAAAGTGAGCTCAAGGCCAGCCTCAACTGCATAGTGAGACCTTGCCTCAAAAAGACAAAAGAAAGAAAACAACAACAACAACAAAACAAGTCCAAATGAAATCATAGGCTACGAGTACATAGTTCTCTAAAGAAGTATCAGGGGTTAAGAAACACAGGAAAGATAACCAAACTTACTGACTGTTTCAGAAATGCAAATTAACACAACTCTGAAATGGTACCTTCCGCAGGATCACTGGGTCTCAGACAGAAATCAAATTAAAAAATGGTGCATGGTCATGCATGCCTGTTATCCAGGACTCAGGAGGCTGAGGCAGGAGGGTCACTGGGAGTCTCAGGTCAGCATGGCCCAGGACTGGGAGCAAGACCAGCCTGAAGTGCAGAGAGGGACACTCTGGCACACAGGAAAGAGAAATGAAATAAGACCAAACGTTGGGGTGCTGTGTGGCGACAGGATCCATCGATCTTGAGACTGGAAATCTCGATGAATGGAAGCCCTGTGTAAATCAGCGAGGACATTCCTCACACAACTTCAACTAGAACCTCCCTTTGAGTCAGCTACAGCCCTTTCACCGGATCTTCCTGAAAGACGGAAAGGTGACATATTAGGGACACAGGCAAACTCCTGTTTACAGCGGCAGAACTCGTACTTGCTCCCGGTTAGGTGCGTAACGTCTCTGTCCCCTGGAAATGAATTGGGAATGCGGGAACTGTCTGGTCTGCGGGGGAGTCCTGGCTGGGCCCGGCCACCACAGCGGCACCTCCACCTCTAGTGGATAGGCCTGCTGCTCCCAGTCCGCGCCTGCAGGAGTGAGATGCAGCCGAAAGCAGGCAGGACTGGAGCCTCGACACCCGCGGTGGTGGGAAGAGGGCACGGCCTCCTTGGTGCGGGCGCGGTGATCGGGGAGTGAGCATGCGGGCTCGTGGCCGGCCGCGCACAGCTCTGCTTACATCAACCCTCCTTTAGGATGCGTCTGCCTCGCGGGAGCCCCCCAGTGGCCCTGGCAGGGAGCCCCCATTCCACCCAAAGCCCAGGCCTCAGCCTGGGCCTGGCACAGAGCCTCTGCGCCCAGGAGATGGCGCGACTCTGGGAGGATCTGGCAAAGTTGTTCACTAACCGCCCAGAGAAAATCCATCACTGGAAGAGGGTAGATGATCACCGGGTGGTTCTTTAAAAACACTTCCTAGGGATGGGTGTGGTCGCACACGACTGTAATCCAAGCACTCAGGAGGCTGAGGCACGAGGATTTTCATGACTTCAAGGCCAGCCAGGGCTACATAGTGAGTCCAAGGCCATCCTGGAGTACATAGTGAGACCTTGACTCAAACACACACACACACACACACACACACACACACACGCACACACACACACAAAAGGAAGGAAAGAAAGTCTTAGTACTTTGCCTGAAAAGCTCCTTTGCCTTCATTCCAGGAAAACTTGTCCACACCAATGAAGTGACTGTTTTACTGGGAACAACTGGTTTGCAAAGTGCTCTGCAAAGCAGGCTGTAGGTTTACCTGAGCACCGGAGAGAACATAGAAGAAAAACAATAGCCAGGCTAGGTGGTGCATGTCTGTAACACCAGCACTAGGGAGGCTGAGGCAGGAGGATCACTGAGAGTTGGAGACCAGCCTGGGCTACAAAGTGAGCGCAAGGCCAGCCTGAACTGCACAGGGAGACCGTGCAGTCTGTGTGTGTGTGTGTGTGTGTTTGAGTCTTTTTTGTCTCAAAAAGACAAAAAAGAAAAACTTTTTTCTTTTTTATTCTTATTTTTTCTTTATCGTATTATTTGTTGTTTACAATTACCTTTATCTAATTCTATTAATTTCCTTTTACTCCTTAATAGGATCTTTAGCACACATTTCTATCCTCCTCATCCTCCATTGTTTAATTTTCAAAATTTTCTGCTAGGATTGTCTTCTTCCTCAGCACTTTTATCTTTATTACTTGTATACAATAATTTAATTTTGTTAATCTTTAGACAGTTATCTTTATGAATTTCCTGTTGAATTATTCTCTATTGTTAGTGGAGGTACAGTTGATGCATTTAGTACTTAGTTCTGTATGTCAATATTTGGTTTTTCAGCTGGGCATGGTGGTGCATGCCTGTAATCCCAGCACTCAGAAGGCTGAGGCAGGAGGATCACTGTAAGTTTGAAGCCAGCCTGGGCTACATAGTGAGTTCAAGGCCAGTCCAAAGTACATAGTGAGACTCTTTCTCAAAAAAAATGTTTGTGTTTTCTTTGTGTTTATACTATAATTACACATCTCTTTTCTATGGATAACAGTGGTTCTTTGGTCAATACATTACTGGTTCTTTTGTCAATATCTAGTTTGTCTTTAATGCTATTACTCTTGCTGATTTTATTTCTATTGGTAGGGTGGGATTGATATTGTAATAGGTTTTCTTTTTATCCCAATAAGCATTTGGTCATTAACAATACCGTGGTCCATTCCCAGAGAACGGGGTGCTGGGCCAATTACACTGTATCCTCCCCAAAATTAATAGAGGTGGCTGGATTTGGTGACAGACGCAAAGGTCTATAATTCCTCATGCTCAGAGTGCATTACTGAAGAGCCGATGCTAAGATGTTAATAGTAGCAACAAAGTCTTTCCACTATAAGCATCTTCAACTTCAGCACAAAAGCCCCCAAGCACACACACACACACACACCAATAGGAACATGAAAAGTCAATGATTTTTTTGTTTCCCCTTGGCACTGGACAGCAGAGGTGTTGACTCACCTTACTGTGGACAAGACCAACATTCTAGAAGAGAAGGTAAGTCCTGGAGAATCAGCAACTCCAGAAAGCAATTATAAACTGGGCCAACAGCACTACCCCAAGGAAATCTCACGGCTATTGTAAACTGCAAAAACAGTATGAAATTTTACTCTGAAAGTAACTCCTTCACAGCAGGGTAGAGTTTAAGAAGAAACCCAATACAGCTCCTGACATACTGCCAGAGAGTGTTTGATCAGGTGTGATTTGCGAAGGAGGTAATTGTTTAAAACAGCCACAGAACAACTACAGAACAACTCAACTTCGGGGTTTTCAGTGTTACCTTCCCACAGTGATGGGGTGAGAGACACCCACGGGAGAACAGAGAGGGTGTGGGCTAGACATACACCTCAGATTGTGGCAATCATCCAAGCCAAGTGGTCTTTTTGCTCAAGTTGGTAGATAAGGAAGACACTCAGACCAATGGTCTTTGTAGATGTAGGGAGTAAGACCTGAGTCCAAGGTGGGAAGGCTTAGAAAAGTACGCATGCTCACTCCATGGCAACCAGGAATGGGGGTGGAGAGAGAGAGAGAGAGAAAGAGAGAGAGAGAGAGAGAGAAAGAGAGAGAGAGAGGGAGAGGGAGAGGGAGAGGGAAGAGGGAGAGGGAGAAGGAGAAGGAGAAGGAGAAGGAGAAGGAGGAGAAGGAGAAGAAGGATAAGGAGGAGAAGAAGAAGAAGAAGAAGAAGAAGAAGAAGAAGAAGAAGAAGAAGAAGAAGAAGAAGAAG
>NW_004955572.1:1494753-1526384 GCF_000276665.1 Chinchilla lanigera
AAGGAGAAGGAGAAGGAGAAGGAGAAGGAGAAGGAGAAGGAGAAGGAGAAGGAGAAGGAGAAGGAGAAGGAGAAGGAGAAGGAGAAGAAAGAGGAGGAAGAGAAGAAGAGGGAGAAGGAGAGGGAAAGGGAGAGGAGAGACAAGCTGGAACAATCTTCTTCCTCTGGTCCCCAAAAGACTCATGTCCATGTAATTATTCAAAATGCATTTAATCTATGTCTAACAGTTGCCAAATCTTAACAGTTACAGCACTGTTGAAACATCCAAGTCCAAAGTCTCCTCTTAGCCTCAAGGCAAACTCAGCTGTGAGGCCCTGTAAAAATCCAAAAGAAACCTAAATAGTTTCAACATAAAGCAGCACAGAGTAAACATTCCAATTCCAAAAGGGTGAAATAGAAATAAGACCAAAGAAAGACCAAGATATAGAGGACAAACATTAAATCCTTTGGTTCTATGCCAAGATACCAGGCCAGGTTTTGTGAGATGTGAGCTCCAAAGGCCCCTATAATCTTCCTGGTTGCATTCCACATGCATCTCCCTTGGACTGGCTCCCCTCACTCTCTGGTTTTTCTCAGCAGGTGCATCATGGTCCTGGCATCTTCAACTTCCTTGAGTCTTCACTGCATCTTTGACATTACTCTGTTTCATGCATTGCCCTCCCTTGGGCTCTTGGCAGAGACTGTGACCCTGTCATTGTTGTCTGACTCCAAGACCTTTTTCTGTAAACTTGTTGAAAGCATCTTGAATCCACAACTCTTGCATTTTGCATACCTGAAATACCAACACCAAATGAATAACACCAAGGTTGGCCACCAGTTTGAGCAGAAGCTGGGTCACATTGGACCATGGCTGCAGCAGCCTTTGTGTGCCTAGATAGCTGAAATCGGGGATATATTTCCTTAGGCAAACCTGAAGGAGTAGGTGCCCCAAAGACTGTCTTCTCAATGAAAGATTTAGAGTTTTGCATTCTTGAGCTTGTGATGCTCAAGAAAAAAGGCATCTTTTTTCTTGTCCTCATACAAAGTACTTGGATTCTTTTTAATGCTAATCTTTTCAACAGTTGTATTGTCCATTGCCCCATCTTTGTGGGCACTTCCTTTCTGGTGAAACTTCAAACTTTGTTTATCATTCAGATCCTCTGTTTTCTCATGATTCTTGCTGTAGATCTGACTGAAAACAGCAGCCACAAGTCCCAATGCTATCTTAGTTACCTTTTTCTCGTTGCTGAGATAAAATACCCAACACCCAAATTAATGGAGGAGAGGTTTATTTAGCTCACAGTTTGTGGAGGTTTCAGTCCATAACTGGCTGGCTCCAAGGCAGGGTGGTGTGGCAGAGGGACAACAGTTCATGGCAGCAGAAGACAGCAAAAGCAGCAAGAGCAAAAGTGGAGGAGAGAGCCTCTTTCTCTCCCTTATATTGTGTGCAAGCTACCTGCCCTAGGGCAGGTGTAGCACTCACATCCATAATCCCAGCACTAGACCATGAACTAATGACATACTGTCAGCCACCTCCAAAAAGCCCACCCTCCATGACTGCATGAGGCTTTAGGGGGCATCCAGACACAAACCATAACATATGCCATAACGAGAATGCTAGGCTGCCTTGAAATTTCCTCTACTCTATTAATTAGTCTACTTTCATCTTAATCTTAGTCTCCTACCAAGTCTCAGGACATCAGAAAAATGTAGAAAAATTTTCTGCCAGAGCATAACACACATGGCTACACGTGAACTGTCAATAGGGTTCTTGTTCCCAAGTGAAACCTCTTGAGTCTAGTCTTTACTGTCCACATTCTTATCAGCATCCTGGTCTTCAAAGTTCTGACTAGTATTTCACATCAAGCACTGCTCACAGCATTCTAAGATTCTGTAGCTGGCATCTCCAAACTTTTCCATATTCCTCCTAAACCAGTTCCAAAGGCTTCTAAACTGTATGGTCAGGGTCAGTTACAGCAATGACCAATGACCCCACTTCCAGTACCAAAATCTGCATTAGATAGCATTCTTTTCTTTTCTTTCTTCTTTTTTTTGAGACCAGGTCTAGTTCAGGCTGGCCTTGAACTCACTATACAGTTCAGGTTGGCCTTGAGCTCACAGTGATTCTCCTTCCTCAGTTTCCTGAGCGCTGGGATTACAGGCGTGTGCCACCTTGCCTGGCAAGACAGCATTCTTGTTGCTGAGACACAATACCCAACACCTGCAATGTAAGAGAGGTTTAATTTGGATCACATTTTTCTGAGGATTCAGTCCATGTTTGGTTATCTCCAAGGCAGAAACTGCACAGCAGAGGAAAGCTTCTCACTTCATCGTGGCACAGAGAGAGAGAGGAGGGAGGGAGGGAGAGAGGGGGAGAGAGGAGAGCAAGAAAGAAGAAGGAGGGGGAGAAGGAGGAGCAGGAGGAGGAGGAGGCAGGGACATCCTTCTAGGTTACACCCTCAGTGACCTACTGCTTCCAAAAAGGCCCTACCTTATAAGAGCCCATTCAGCTACTGAATTTATCAATGAATGAATACACTAATGAGTATATTGAACCCATGATCCAACCACCTTCCAAATACTTGAGACATTGGAGGACATTTTCTTTTCTTTTACTTTACTTTTTTGAGACAGGTTCTTGCTATGTAGCCCAGGCTGACCTTGAACTCACTGCAATCCTCCTGCCTCAGTCTCCTGAGTGCTGAGATTACAGGTATTCGCCACCATTCCCAGCTTGGAGGACATTTTAGATATAAACTATAACAAGCTCTCTTCTCAAATAAAAGTTGTACACCTTTGCACCATGGACCCTGTGATGGGTGAGGTTTTGCTGGTTCATGAGATGCTTCTGAACTATCTTTTCTATTGTCCTGATGCAAACTACTTTGCTTTTTAAAATGCTAATATCCTTAGCAATCATACTCTTCATGGGCCCAACTTTGTAGGTGCTTCCTTTCTGGCCTAGCTACAGATTTTGCAAGTTATTTACCTCTCCTTTCTTCTGATGATTTTTACTATATATGTGGTTAAAGTCAACTATAGTACTGATGCCACAGCCTGAATGTTGGGCTGCTGTGAAATTTCCTCTGCCAGATTAATGAGTCCACTACCATCAATTCCAGTCTCCCACAAAGTCTCGGGCCATGGGCAAAATATAGACAAATTGTTTTTGCCAGAATGAATCATGCATGGGCTCTAGTCCAGTTTTCAATAGAGTCTTCCTTTCTAACTGAAATTTAGGAAATCTCTCAGTATTACAATGCAGTTATTAAGGTCAATGAGAAAGTATAACAACCCAATTGAGGCAGGAATGAAGATATGGGTCACCCTCTGTGATAGATTAACTAATGGTCAGCGTGTAACACCCAGATGAACTGAATCAGTATGATTCTGGGTATGGAAGACCCACCTGAGGACTGTTGCCAAGAGCATAAAAGGAAAACTGGAGGGAAAGTTGGTGTGCTGTAGATTCTCCTGGAGAAGCTTGTCGCGCTGGCTTTCCTGACATGAACTTGGTTGTTATTCTCAGAGGAACTCGGGCCTTGCTGTTGCTGAGGATGGCTGCAGTTCAGGTTGACCTACCATAATTAACAGTCACGTATATCAAACTCAGTTACTAGATGTGGCTAGAAAGGGTGTAACTTAGGTAGACTCGGCAGCTGAGACACACTCTGAAGAAGGTGACAGCAATATCCTATCTACTGAATGTCCCTCTCTAGAGATAAGTAGCATGTTCTTCTTTGAAGTGGGATCTGGATAGTTTATTGCTATGTCTATCACGATATACCACTTCTAACACTGGAATACATTTCTCTCTATATAGCTGGGGAGCATCTCTACAAGACTTCAGAAGGGGATTTTCCTTCTGGGGAGAAACTTAGAGGTGGGAAATTAATGTTATAAATTAAAATCAGTAGTAAGGGCTATGGATGGGGCTGAGAGAGAGAGTGAGAGTGAGTGAGAGAGAGAAAGAGAGAGAACTTGCCTAGTATTCATGAGACCCTGGGATCTGTTCCCAGCATTTAAACAAAAAAATGAACAAACCAACCACAAAGCTAGAGAAATTAGTTTTGGTTCACAATTGATAGCATCGTTCTCCTTCACTCTAATTATAAATTTTCCTCACCCTCAATTAGCATCTCTGTTGCCTCAGTGGCCCAACTAGTGGGATGACCCAGGCATTCCTCCTTTAGGGCTCTGATTCTCCATCATCATGTCCCTGATTGATTTCCTTGGTTATTTATCATCAGAAGTGAGAAAAGTATTACCTAGAAATCAAACGGAGCCAGGCATGGTGGTGCACGCCTATAATCCCAGCACTTGAGAAGCTGAGGCAGGAGGTTTGCTGTGAGTGTAAGGCCAGCCTGGGTTAGATAGCGAGATCCTGTCTCCAAAAATAAAAAATAAAATAAAATAAAACATTCAAGTGTGTTTTATACACACTCCTGTAGGGTAACAGTTCAACCATGTAACAATAACAACTTTGTATATATTTGTATAGGTCACGTAGGAAACTCTCAATTATACCTTTTCAACAATATGCCAAAAAAATTAGTCTTGAAGGGAGCTGTCACAAGGATCTTTCTTATCAGCTTTCCTTTGGTGTTGAAGGAAGCCCAAATCAGGTTGTAATCAGCCTATCTGGTTTCAGTGAAGCGTGGAACTATTTATCTTGACCTTCTTATTACACAGCTGCAGGCTATAACACTGCTTAGTTGTAGTCTAGAATTGGCTTGTCAATAACAGAGTGACCTATCAGTCATATCATCTGTCATCTGACAGTTGTCCTGTGAAATTAAGGATGTAGGGAGCTGACTGATGATCTCGCTTATGCTGTCTGTGTAAGTAATATACTATGTATATTTTGGGGGGCTTGTTGTCACCTAACTAGCCAAATCTCTGACAGAGTAGCCAGCTAACTTAGCAGCTGCTTCTGCTTAGAGACTTCTTGACACCCTGACAGTTCCTCCCTGTTTCCATTGTATAAAAGCAGCTCTACCTTCTGACATACACTGAGTTCAATTTACCAAGTTACGATGGTTACTTTTCTTGTTGCCTTGTTCCTGGACAGAAGGAGATCAAAATGCCCGGCTGTCAGTCACAAATTATAATTCATATGAATTTTTTTCCTCCAGTGGTAAGAACAATGGTCTTCAACATGGACAATTTTGCTGTCTGGGGAACATCTGTCAATGTCTGGAGACATTTTTGTCACAATTAGATGTGTACTCCTAGCATCCAATAGGTAGAAGCCCAGGATGCTATTAAATATACTATAATCCCCAGGACAACTTCCCGATCAAGGATTTATCCTACCCAATATATCAATAGTCATGAGACTGAGAAACTTTAGGCCAGTGTGATCTCCCTTCAGGGCCAGGACCTCTAACTCTAGCAAGTCCAGAACTACAGAATATGTCACTGTCAGTCGTAGCAATGGTAAGTGTGCATATTCCTGCTTCTATTTCTTTGTTTCTTCTTATTGAGAACACACACCCTGTAAACATTTTGGATTTGTTGAATACACTATATTCTAAGGAAAAGGACCCTACCCACATAGATTAATGGTTTTGAGTTGATACTGCAGCTGTCTTTCAGCAGGCAAGTCCACTCTCAATCAAAATATCAGTGTTTTGGGTGATGGTGTATTGTATGAAATCAGTAGATCACATCATCATACACCAATTTCTGTGTCTTCTTTGCTGTAAAATGAATCCCCTAGTCTAATGTAATTTTTCTGTCTTTTTTGAGACAGGGTCTCACGTTGCAATTCAGGCTGGCTTTAAGCTCACTTTGTAACCCATGCTAGCCTTGAACTTCAAGTGAGCCTTCCTGCTTCAGCCTCCTGAGTGCTGGGATTATAGGTTTGTCTAATGTAATTTACGTGGTATAGCCTGCCAATTGATCAAATACTCTGTAAGACTTTAGATAGCAGTGCTCTGAAAACAACTGTTGTCATATCTCAGATATAAGTGGGCTATTGTAGTCAACTCATCACCAAGCGGCCAGCTGGGCACCTACAGTGGTGACACCATTCAAGAGGTTCCATGTCAGGCTTGCTTGCTGGCAGGTTGGAAAGCAGAGATGGTAGTAATTAAATCACACTTGGTAAGTAGTCTATTCTCTTGGCCTCATATTTACTGTCTGAAGAGGCATCATACCCTCTGATCTCAACTATATTGTAAGCTTTTGTTGCTAAGACACAATACCTGACTCCTACAACTCTAAAGAGGGAGAGGTTTATTTTGGCACAGTTTGTAGAGGTTTCAGTTCATACTCACCTGGCTCCAAGGCACAGCAGTGTGGCATGGGGGCATGGCAGAGGAGAAAGAGCTCATGGCAAACGCCAGAAAGAGCAAGGGAGGAGGCAAATACCAGAGAAAGACAGACCCTTCCTGGCCACGCCCCTGGTGACCCATCTCATCCAACCAGGCTTCACCTCCCAACATCACATCCAGCTGTGAACCCATCAGTGGACGAATCCACTGATGACTATCACACCCCCATCATTTAACCTCTTCCCAAGAGCCCCACCGATGACTGCAAGAGGCTTTGGGAGGGGACATGCAGAAATAAACCATAACACTCACGATCCTCTTGCCTCAACCTCCCAGAATGCTGGGATCATAGGTGTGTGCCACCGCCATGTCTGTTTCAGAAAAGTAACTTTGACAAAATCACCAAGAATATATAATAGGGAAAGGATAAACTCTTCAATAAATGGAGTTGTAAGAATTGGATGTCCACATACCAAAAAAGAAGAAAAAGAAGAAAAACAAAGAGAAGGAGGAGGAAGAGGAGGGGGACTAAAAAAGAAAAAAGGAGAAAAAGAAATCAAACCCTTCTGTTACACTATACACAAAAATCAGTTTGAAATGGATCAAAGACATAAGACTTCATTGCAGTTTTATTGGCAGTTCTCTAAGGAGTAATGATGTTGAACATTTTCAGTGTACTTATTGGCCTTTTGTGTATTTTTTCTGGACATATTTCTAGTTATATTTTTTGTACATCTTTAATTGGGTGAGTTGTAAAGCTTCCGTTTATATTCTGGATGCTAGTCCCTTAATGGATATATATGTTACAAATATTTTCTTTCATTCTGTGGGTTATATTTTCACATTCTTGATAGTGTCTCTGAAGTATAGAAACTTTTATTTTTCATTTTGCTTTTATTTTTTTTGACATAGTGTCTCACTATGTAGTCCAGGCAGTCTTAGAATAGCTATGTAGCTCAGTCTGTCCTTGAACACAAAATCCTCCTGCTTCAGCCTTCCGAGTGCTAGGATTACAGGTATGACACCTGGCAGAAGTTTCTAATTTTGATGAAGTCCAATGTATCTAGATTTCTTGTGTCATTTCTACTTTTTTTCATATTTAAGTAGCAATTTAAAATCCAAAGTCACAAAGATTCTTGTCTATTTTTTTTTCCTATAAGTATTATACACTTTTTTATTCTTCAGACAGGGTCTTGCTATGTAGCCCAGGCTGGCCTGCAACTTGTGATCCTCCTTCCCTCTAGAATATTCAGGATTATAGCACAGCTGCCTATAAGCTCTTACACTTACATCTTAGGTCCACTTGAGATTAATTTTTGTGTATAGTATGAAGCACAGATCTAAATTAATTCTTTATATGGTGACAGTTTCTGCACCATTTGTTGAAGAGATTATTCTTTGACTATTGAATGGTCTTAGCACATTTTTCAAAAATCAGTTTGCCATAAATTATGGGTTTATTCCTGGAATCTCAATTCTACTCCATTGATTCAAATGTCTTTCCACAGTGTTTTAATGACTTTAGTTTCATAATAAGTTTTAAAATTGGAACTTGTGAACCTTCTAGTTTTGTTATTTTCTAAGATTGTTTTGGCTATTTAGGTCATTTCCATTTCCATACAAATTTTAGGATCACCTTGTCAATTTCTGAAAAGAAAAACTCAGTTGGAATTTGAAAGAATTGCCTTGAATTTGTAGATAAATTTGGTGAGTATTACCCTTTAAAAATATTAATCTAATCTATGAACATGAATGTCTTTTTTATTTTGGTTCTTTATTTCAGAAGTATGTAGTTTTTCATCTCACTGCAGAAAAAAAAGGTTATCATCAAGAAATCAACCAATAACAAATGCTGGTGAGGCTGTGGGGAGAAAGGAACCCTACTCCACTGCTGGTGGGAGTGTAGACTGATAACCACTATGGAAATCATATGAAGATTCCTCAGAAAACTAAAAATGGAAATTCCATTTGATCCAGCTTTTCTGTTTCTAGGTATCTCCCCCAAAGAGCTAAAGATATCGTAGCGCAGTGATGTATGCATACCCATGTATATAGTAGCACAATTTGTAATATCTAATTCTTGGGAGGAGCCTATATGTTGATCAACAGATGTGCGGACACAGAAAATGTGGTATTTATACACAGTGAAGTACTACTCTGCCATAAAAAAGGATACACTTAAGTGATTTGTAGGAAAATAGATGCACCTTGAGATGATAATGTTAAGTGAAATAACTCAGATACATTAGATTATCACATGGTTTCTTTTATATAAAAAACTCAACCTATATCTATATCTGTATCTATCCCTCTCCTCTTCCTTTATCCCTCTCCTGTCTCTCTATTATCTATCTATCTATCATCTATCTTAGGGAAAAAAAAGAGAGAAAGAAAAGGCATTGTAATCCAGCCTGGACAATGTATCTAAAAGTGTCCCTTGCCTGGTTTTGTGGTGCACATTTATAATCTCAGCACTCAGGGAGCTGAGGCAGGAAGATTGCCAGGAGTTCAAGCCCAGCCTAGGCTACAAAGTGAGTTCAAGGCCAGTCTGGATTACAGAGTGAGACCCTGTCTCAAAACAAACCCAAATAAATAAAAATAAATAAAAGTATGTCTGTATGAACCACATCAATAGCCTTCTTCCCATTAGCTTTTGACTTGGTTTGGCCAAGGAGAATTGCCAGTATACCAGAGGGAAAGAGGAAAGATAAGGTCCAATGTATATTCTTCTATTCCTTTCCCCACAAGATCACCTTAATCCTTCAACAAACTCACAACCGAAGGCATCCAAGTATACACGACTCACTTCTGCATGATAAGATTTCAGCTATTAGATTACTGAGCTATTTGTGGTTCCCTACATTTATGCTTTTATAGATAATCCCTTTGTAAATGAACCATCTTCTAATTGTTGTCAAGTGTGCTATCTATTTCTTGTTTAGAAGCAAGTTTGTGTTATGTACATTCACGCTTGCAAGGGATACATTGTGGAGCATAAACTATGAGACTTAGAACTTATCATACCTTTCTTAAACATTTTGAATCCCCCATCAACCTTCCTTCCTTGTAGCCTGCACCTAAAGAACTTTGTGAAGTAGTCTTTTGAGTTTTTTCCCCTTCCCTTTTCCATCCATCTTATCCATCCTCACTTCCTACACACACACTCTTCTACTTTCTGCCTAGATAACAGCAGAATGAAAGCTGGATGTGGTAGTGGTGTACACCTGTAATCCAGCCTCTGGGAAGCTGAGGCAGGAGGACCACAAGTTCAGGCCCAACCTGAACAAATTAGTGAGACCCTGTCTCAAATAAAATAAAAAATGGATAAGCTCAGTCCAAAGACACTGAGTTCATTCCCTAGTACTGCAGAGAAAATACTTCTGAATGATTTGATTAAATTACTCCAATAGCTGGGCATGGTGGCGGATGCCTGTAATCCCAGCACTCAGGAGGCTGAGGCAGGAGGACTGTTGTGAGTTCAAGGCCAACCTAGGCTGCATAGTGAATTCAAGGCCAGCCTGAAGTACACAGTCTCAAAAGCAAACAAGGAAATTACTCCAATGAAAAACCTAGATGACGGAAATATATATGGGATCAAAAGATACCCCTCCCCCCAATCAAATCATATTAGCCTAGTAGATCTGAGGCCAGGGCAGCTTCCAAGGAAAGAAGAAATTCCTGCTGCAGCATAGCCTATGTGTAGAATAAAGAACTGGGATTACTTGTCTTTAACTGCAATCGCTACTAGGGATTTGCGCTGGGTGATAGTCGGTAGGTGGATGTACCCTGAAATCACTTGGCCAGGCTTTTATCAAGTATTTGCAGAGTTTCTGTTTAGATCTTGTTTCTACTCCCCCTCCCCCAAAGTTTCTCTTAGTGTTACTGTACAGCATAAACAGGACAATTTATGGCCAGGCTGAACCTTGATGAGAAAAGGAACGCTATTCTAACTGCGGGGCTGCAGCATGGAGACTGTGAAAGGAAAACACAGCGCTCAGAAATGAAACGACCTTCGGCATCACTTTCCTGCGGGTGAAACTCCAAAAGTAAAGGAAAAAAATTCAAATAACAACAACAAAAGAGGGGCTGGGGATTTAGCTCAGCGGCAAAGCGCCTGCCTGGCAAGCGCAAGGTCGTGAGTTCGGTTCCCGGTACCGGAGAAAAACAAACAAAAAAAAAAACAACAACAAAAGAAAACAAAAAACAAAAAAGAGTTGTGGGAGAAAAACAGTCTTCAATTAATAGTTTGTCAATTGTCGAGTTTTCCATCCACGTGGCTGCCCAATATTCCTGTGGAAAAATCAATGATATGCCCTAGAAAGAAGAAATCACACATTTCTTTTTATTTCAATTTATTGCTGTCAACAACTCCCCAAGACAACATAAATGTTAGTTATAAATAGATGCCAAGGAATATTACTTTAGGGTAATGATTCCAGAGGAGTGGAGGGGAAAATCTAGCACAGACAATGCCATGAAGGCATCTGGAAGTAGTACTTCTTATTGACAATCAAATAAAATCAAGTGTATTGCAACACATGGTCTACAGATCAAATCCTGGTATGACACAATATGGGAGATGATTTAAATAAATCAACAAGAAGTTCATTGAACAGTTAGAATCGAACAGTAAATGAACATATTCATTAAACCAGTTCTGTATAATAAAGTGACTTTTTTTCATGTCCTAGCCGACAACCCAAACTATCTTAATGCTTTCCAATACTTCTTTGAAGTTGTGGACACGGTAGTGTCCATTGAATGAGAAATATTGCATGGAAAAAGATTCATAATTCCTTGCTGAATAGTCAACGTATTTAACAGGATATTGTATTATATATAAAATATAGCACCAGTACTTTCACTCCTGTGAAATGTCAACTATTTTAACTAAAATTTGATATATGTTTCAAAATACCTGGGATATCATTCACTGATTTAAAAGAAGATGATACTTCCTGGTAAGCAGCAGCTCAGGATGGAAAGAGCCCTGGACCTGGAGTCAGATGCAATGCAGGTTGTGTTCTCTACACGTTCTCTAATAGCCATTCCAGAGTCAATGTGCTATTATCTTTTACTAATGAATCTCGAGAGCTTGATTGTTGGAGGTAATTTTTAAATGGTCCTAAGTTATTGTCTTTTTCATTTTTAAAGGTGAGTTTTGATAATTGAATTTGTTCAGGAAATAGTTTGGGAGGAGACAGTCTCATTGTTTTTTAAACATTTTTTCGTACACATGCTAGTGTGTTATCTTCTGTTATTTGTTAATAGCAGTCAGGCTTCCTCTGCTCTGTCAATACAACTCAGAAGACATCTGAGAAGGAAATTCCAAAGAGCAACAGCAGTTCTTTCTGCCACAGAGCCAAGAGAAAAACACCCCTGGAGGGACTTAGACTGGTGCAGTGTGTTTACATAACTGGCTCCATTCCCAAGATTAAATAGTTTAGAAGTTTTGAAATGAATTTACTTAACCAAATGTTGCTTTTGTTCTCAACTTCCCCTTTCTCCAACTCAACATAAGTTACATTTTCGTATCAATATCTGATCGGTAGAAACCACAAACCTAAAATGTCCGAAACTAATCTGAACAACATCCTCTCTAAACTTGTTTTTTTTTCTTTTTTGTCTTTTTGAGACAGGGTCTCACTACGCAGTTCAGGCTGGCCTGGAGCTCACTTTAGAGCCCAGGCTGGGCTTGAACTCTCAACGATCCTCCTGCCTCAGCCTCCCGTGTGCTGGGATTACAGATGTGTGCCACCGTGCCGGGCCTCAAACCTGTTTACTTCCTATACTCAGTCTTTATCAACAATATTAACATCTTGCTGATTTTAGCTAAACTCAAAAACCTGAGGTCACTTTTTTACTTTTTCTTCCCATTCTGCAGAATTCTCCTGTATCCACTTCACATTATGATAGCTAAAACAGTCTTTCTAAAATGCAAATGTGATCACGGGTCTTCCCTGACTAAAATGCTTTAAGGATTCCTTTTCACCTACTGAATAAAATTCCAAGTCTCGGAACACCTCTCTAGCCGTTTCCTGACACTTCCTGCCATTCTTCCGAGCTCTTTACACTCTACTTACATTAACTGCTCAAAGTTACTAAAACACACGATGGCCCTTTCATGATTGTGGCTTTTCATGTGAAATTTCCTCTGAAGCCAGGCGTGGGCAGTAAGATTGCAAATTTGAGCCCTTCCGGGCAATTTAGCAACTTAGTGAGACACTATCTCAAAGTAAAAAATAAAAAAGGGCCTGGAGATGTAACTCAGTGTAAAGGTCCCAGATTCAATCTCCAGTACCACAAAAACAAACAAAATTTGAAAAACTCCCTCTCTTCCTTTCTCAGCTGGAGCATTTTTCCTTATGTTCCACGCAGCATTCCTCCTAGCAGCTTTGTGACTCTCGTTGTGCCATCTCGTAGTTACTTCTCCACTCATTCGTCTTTGCTACCGGACTGCCTGTTCCCTCGTTTGCAGTGATCACTGTAGAGGAGATTCAGATGCTGGACGCTTCTAAGTGTCATTAAAGCATGCTTTGGACCCTGAGACACTGATCTGCCCACCCATGCTGGCTTCCTGTCTTTTTCCCAGCCCTCCGCCTGGTGGAGGTGTTAAGTAGCAATGGAATGGTCACATAGCCAAGATAAGACAAAGGGACTTGGCTGATCCACAACCTGGACAAACATCTGCCCCGTGTCATTTTCAGAGTAAATGCAAAACTGGCTAATGAACTTCGGCTCCAGGGTGGCCTGGCCGGAGCACTCTACCTTGCCCTGTATTAGTTGGCAGACTCTGATGTCAATTCCCAGGACTGCAGCTGGGGTTCAACACACCTATCCCTGATGGGCCCCAAGAGTATCACACCACTGTCAAAAAACCCAAGAAGAATTACCCAGTGGAGCTCTTCCATGTTTTCTCTGCTACCCGAAGCTCAGATAAACCTGTCTGCAGGAATGTTTGGCCTTGGGTGATTATACCGTAGAGCAAGGAAGGAATCAACAATCCATATGCTAAGTGTTCTCCCCAATTGCAGTAAGCCCTACCTTCCCAAAACAGTCACACAGAGGCCTTCATCTTTATCTGAGAACAATATCCAGTTAGCACTGCTTCCTATCCCAGTTGAAGATAACCTAATCTTGGAATCAGCGTTTGGTTGCCTCTGAAAGGCAGCCAGTTCCTCGAGTACCCTGGGGTATAGATTGCTATTGGTTACGATGGCCCAGTGGTGTAGTCTGGGTTGGTCTGAGTGATGATTCCCAGGCAGATTAAAAAAGGAAGGGAGGTAGATTATCAGGTTGATTGGGAGGAATCTTATCTGTGAAATGAAACTTCAGAAAACATGATGAATTTGTAAGCATTGTAGACATCCTCCTGACCATAGCTATTGTGAATTTTATCAGATACTACGTTTACGCTACAGTGAGATTTTTTTCTTTTTTTTTTTGAGACAGGGTCTTGCTACATAGTTCAGGCAGATCTCGAACTCATAGCGATCCTCCTGCCTCAGCCTCCTGAGTTCCGGGATTACAGGAGTGCGCCACCATACAGTGAGATTTTTAACAGCAAGAATGACTTTTAGTTTTAAGTGATAGGAAAATAAATTAATATAATCTATTTGTCATCAGGAGAGACTATCTTTAAAAAATCAAACAGCTCCCATAATATCACTTCTTACACATGTCAAAGGCAAGGAAAAATGATCTGTCTTAAGTGTCCATTTGACTGTGTCTTAATTGAAGAAGAATTCAGGTGCTACCAGGGATAACATGAGATAAAACAGAAGTGGAACTGGTAGGAGTGGCCTCCTGAAGTTACTAAGTTTCTATATTCAAGGTGAAGATTACCCTACCCACGAAACGATCATTGATGACATCATTTATGATGCCTTTGCCTTTCAGCTGGCACTGCACAGGCACCGCTTGGTTCTTCACCACATCTGTAAAGTGCATTGCCACCAAAGGGGAAGTGTAGTTAACCTGTAGATGAAAGAACAATGAATCTAAGTGGGAAGAGGTGATAGGAGCGAAGTGTTTACTTACTCAGCGCGGGGTGGGAGAACCTCCCCAAAGGGAACTGAGTACATCTCATGATGCCAAATCACAAATGGTCACAGCAACCGGACACACTGTCCCTGCCTAGGGAAAGTGTGACGGCATTACATATTTTCTCAGAAGTCACTGTCAGATGTCAGACCTTCCTCTGGGGGAAACCAATTCTGCCTCAGAATGATTCGATTTTCTGGATATCAGACCATGAATCAAACCAGAACTAGTATCTATCAAGTCCCTATGCTGGAGATGAAGCCTTCACCGTCGCAAGGCTTCAAATGGGGAAACAGGGGAGTGTGATTATTTGGACACAAACACAGATAGGAGTAATTTGTCTGCTTCTGGCTCTGCCACTAATTAGCTGTATGGCTTTGGGAAAGTCACTTGTACTCTATCAACCCCAAATTTCCCATCTGCAAACTGAGGGAGAGTTAGACTAGACCATACACATGATTTTCTCAGACACAAAAAACCATGTTGCTGTAATAAGAATTTGGGGAGGGAGCCCCGGGTTTTGGCCATCAGCTATTCATCCATCTATTACTACCTGCTGCCCCCTAATTCTCAGAAATCCCGGGCAGTCCTTCCTTTGTCTCTGAGCCCTTTTGCACATCAAAGAAGGAAGGAGATACAGCTTACGTGTGTCAGTTTGCCATAGTAAGGGTAGTAGCGGAGGTCAAAAGAAGCCGACTCTGGGTAATAATTGATGGCTCGGATGTCATTTTCATCACCTCTCTGTAAGCAAAAGCAGGTATATGTAGGATGGTGGGTCATAAAGTAAGTTGGAGTCAAGCCTAAAGGGACTTGTGCTCCAGTTGAAATCTCTGTGTGACTCACAATCAACTGTCCAAGGAAGACCACAAAGACAGAATAGGACAGAGGCCAGCTCTGACCTCTCCCTAGAGGAACATTACCTTGGTTTTTCAGTTCACAGAATGCTGAAACAGAAGGCACGTGCTGTGGAGGTGAACAGAACTCTATGGCTCTGTTCTGGCTTTTACAGAACCTGACAGTTTCCAAAGGGCTTGCAGAACCTGGTGCTGCTTTAGAAAGAAGGTCCACCACTCGAGCCCCTCTCCAAAGCATCATACTGGGCCTGACACCCAGTCTTAGACTCTGGAACTGAGGCAGGCATAAGCTCAAACACATTTATTAAATCCCACTTCACAATTTGTGCACTGCAAGCATGGTTCTATTGGAAGCCAGATCATATACACAGGGACTGAATGCTTGGGCACAAACCTACAGCTGGCTCACCACATTCTTGGCAGTGTTTAATTACAGTAGTTGGAGTCAATAGGACAAGCAAGAGGGATTCAGGTAATGGAAATGATTAAACAGGGCTACTCTTATCACATCATGTCAGGTAGAGGGCTGCCCTTTCTGCCAATGCATTAGGCTTGCCCTAAATAGCACAAAGCTAATATGGACAAATAGTGCATCACTCTGAGGGAATTACTCACTAGGACCATGCGACTGCATCTGTTAATAAACTCTACTATACTATACTATAATTGTTCTTGGTATAAACTGAGCTCTCCAAAATTTATTCTAGTCATTACCTCATCCTGCTTGACTTGCACAAATAGGTGTGGATTTTATGGGTATTGTTTGTGATAGAATGTATAAAGACTCAATACTTGTTTTTGTTTTTTTTTTAAAGGATAGTTCTCAGCAAGGTACAGCTTCCATTTGAGAACTACAAGGAGAACTTGATCCAACTAATAAACTAGTTTAAAACCGAGGACGAGGGGGAGTTTAGCTCAGTGGTACAGCACTCAGCCAGCATGTGCAAGGCCCTTTATTCAATCCCCAGCACAGAATAGAAAAAGCTAGTTTAAGGCTGAGTTGGTCTTTATGATTTATTTATATATTCTTCTAAAAACCAATGAGATTTATTTTTCATGAATGGCCTGTAGAATCAGTTGCACTAGTTGATAGTCACATTTCACGTGACTACTTACACACACACACACACACACACACACAGTCCATGTGAATAGAACGAATGACCTTCCAACTCGTTCACCTGGCAAATATTGCCTGAGCTTTCTAAGCTCATCTTCAGCATCACCGTCTCCCACAAGGAACTGACCTTTCTTCCTGTAATGCCTCCACTGTACCTCCTGATTTCAGAGACAGAGTCACATTGATTTCAGCACCCCAACACCTAGCACAGGACGTGGTATTTTTAACAAGTGATCAATAAGTCTTTGCTCAGTGTAAGACGCTGGCTGAATAAATGCTACCTTTTGCTGTTTTCTGATCTGCCACCATGAAGTCTGCAGTTATGAGCTTGCTTTCTAGTGCTGTACTGAGAATGGGAGTGCCTGGCCTAGCACGTTTACAAGACGACAGTCCAGTGCTGGGGAGTGCAGTCCATGTCATGGAACAGAAGGGCGTCACTGCCTGTTTAAGAAGCAAATCCAGATCTAGGGCTTTTGCCTACAAAGGAGCTAATTGGTGCGGATGAGATAGGAGTTAATGGTCCAATTAATTAGCATATTAATGGAGTTTTGCTTATACTTTCCTTGTAGTGACACTGGTCATTGCAGCAAAATGTGAAATTCGGTTTTAAAATCAGGGACTAATCACTCTAATGAAAGCTGCTTGTTTAGTTCAAAGAAACAAGCAATTAGAGCTAAAAGCAAAAATGTAAACAGAATGCCGATTAATGACTTGGCACATTATTGTTTCCTGCTGTGGCCCCTGGGTGAAGTTCAGTTTTTGCCTTTCACAGGTATAAATCACATGTACGTGCACATGCACATGTGTGTGTGCACGCGCGCACACACACACACACACACACACGAATTGAGTGTGTTCTGGAAATTAGAAACTCTGAAGGCACTAAGGGCAAGTATAGTTATGAAAAAAAGATTACCACTTCCCTAACCCGCAATCCTTGGGAGGAAGGAACTACCCTTTTATAGGAAACAGACGTAGCAGTAACAACGTGTACTCAGAAGGACACACCGTACCTGAACTTTGCAGGAAACCTTCACGGGATCTCCAAGCTCAGGAAGAAAGCCTGCAATCTGGCAAAAGAAAACCAGTATTTCTTTTCAAACAGATTTGAGAGTAACACTGAGGGCTTTTTCTTCCCCGACCCTGAGTCATCTTCCACAGGCATAAATTTTATGTATGTCTCCCTCTGAAAAAGGTTACAAACAATCCAGGCCTGCTGGCGCACACCTGCAATCCCAGCTGCTCAGGACACTGAGGCAGGAGGATTACAACTTCAAGGCCAACCTGGGCAATTTAGGGAGACCCTGTCTCAGAATAAAACTTAAAAGGACTGGGGCTGTAGTTTAGTGTTACAGTGCTTGCTTGGGGCTAGTCTAGCATGAGGAAGGCCCTGGGCTCTCTCCCCAGCACCTCCAAGTAAATAAATAAAAAGAAAGAAAGAAAGAAATGTTATTATTTTTTTTTTTTTGGTACCAGGAATCGAACTCAGGACCTTGCACTTGCCAGGCAGGTGCTTGTGCCGCTGAGCTATATCCCTGACAAGAAATGTTATAAACAGCAGAAGGTGCAACTCCAGAGTGGTACAGCCCAATTTATTTCCTGTTTTATTTATGCCTGATATCTATATGCAGGAAAAACTGTAGCAAGATAACCATAAAGTTATAAGGAACTTTTGGGTAAGGCTCTGCCACACCTAAACCATGACAAGAGAGAAGGAAAATGCTTTCCTTTGTCTCTCTGTCTCTGTCTCTGTCTCTGTCTCTCTGTCTCTCTCCTTTACTGGGGATGGAATGTCGTACTAAGAGCTCGACCACTGAGCTACACCCCCAGCTCATTTTATTTTTTACTTTGAGACAGGGTCTCACTAAGTAGCCCAGGCTGTCCTCAAACTTATAATCCTCCTGCTTCAACCTCCTAAGTAGCTGGAATTATAGCTGTGTAGCAGTACACCAGCTGGAAAATGTATCTTTAATGATACAAGTACTGTCCCTCACCCAGCTCCACATTCCCGGTACCAAAAAAAAAAAAAAAAAGTCCTTTGTTCCGAACAGCTCAGGACCCCACTCTTGACAGAGTCCATCAAGGAGCAGGTTTGAGAGCGGGAAAGAAGAGTGGCGACAGGAAATGTTCAGGGAGAGAAACCAATCAGTAGATTTGGCAGCTTGTCTACATTCCTGATGCTGTTCATAAAAATGGCCAAACCTGCAGTGTGTGAGGATCAGAGCCCAAAAGAAATGGAGTGTTTTCCTACCTAGCTCGTCCACTTATCACCATCAGATAGCAAGGGCTAATATACCCTGTTCATCTTTAGGAGGATGCAAGGCTGTCCAGTAGAGTATCCAAACGTAGGGTCCTCCAGACCAGAGCAGTTCTTCAGGAAGGAGCGCTTAAATTGGCAGGCTTTCTTGTCCTCATCCTCATTGCCATCTTGGATGAAGTACTGCCCCGGAGGACAGTCTACATTCATTTCCTCTTGAAGACTATCGTTGTAACCTGAAGCACGTGTGGATGGCAAACGGTCATGTTAGATGGGCGCTCCAGGGGAAGGCTGTGTTTTCAGTAGTCCTCACTTCCTGATTTCCTTCATTCAGCTTGCTTCTATCCTCCTGAAAGCCCAGTCTACCCTGAGACTCCTAACCTGCCATTAGGTGCCAAGGGTTTTCACAGCAGTATCCCTCCAGGAAGCCTTCCTGGCTAGTCATTTTAACCCACGTGGTTGCCTGCTTCGTGCTTGTCCTTTCCTCGGACCTTCTAGGTCTGCATCTCTGGGCAATGTGTTGGCCACCTTATTATCAGTGGTAAAACTCAAACTGTACTGTTGGATCCACAACTGCAAAGGTTGTGACCTGGGTGTGATATTATTGAGAGGCAATTAGTAATTTTAAATGAATTCCAATTGAATATGCCTTTATTTTTCCTTTGACAAAGCCTCATTCAATTGAAGTCTTTGTTATAAACTTTTTTTAGGAGCAAGAACTATGCTCACATAATAACTTTCTAAATACAAACTGCAATCATGTGCTTATTGTTTCTGTTGAGGTAGTCCCTTAAAAATACTTTGACATGGGTATGACCCTTATTGCAAAATCACAGTCCTCATGGGAGTGAAACCGATACTCTGGGATGGCTATTTCAGAGATGTGTTCTTTTTTAGCAGGTCATATTATCTACTCTTAGGAACTGAAGACTCAAGGCCTTTTCTAATGTCCCCTGACTCCACTATTAGGTCAGAATTGGTATTTCTTCACCTACTCATTTCTCAGAGGGATTCCTCAGCAGAGATTTTGGCAATGTACATATTTGCAACAGCATATAAGCATTTTGAAAGAAGATACTGTCCTGACCGCTATGCCCTAAACATTTCTGTGACCAAAAATGGAACTACAGGGATTCAGAAAGAACCCAGCTGCTGTCATTCTACAGGTGAGAAATCTGAGGCTCAGTCTTACCCAAAACAACATTAAGCGTTCCTGGCATAAAGCGGAGTTTCTAACTCTTGGTCAGATGGCAACAGCATAAGTTATAGTTATGAAAAACAGCACTTCTTAAGCTTTAAAGTTCATTCAACTCACCTGAAGGTTTTGTTAAAAATGCAGATTGATTCAGTAGCTCTGGAGTGGGGCTCAGGATCTTGTCTTTCTAAAAAACTCCCAGGTTATACCTACGCTGCAAGTCCCTGGATAACACTTTTGAGTAGCAAAGGCATCAAAATGTCCAGCTTAAACGCTGCTTCTACTGCTGTATTCAGTCAAGCCCCTTCCCCTTGTGAACCTCAGTTCCCTCAGTTTGTACAAGGACGACCACGGACTCTGTTATGAAGGGTTAAAGTTGAGTGGTAAAATTTACACATTTTAAAGAACACTTCCTGGCATGTGACACAAAATCATTACCCTCCTATTTCAGGGTGCATTCTGCTAGCTATTCCTACACCCCTATTTCAGCCAGGGCAGGGCAGCGAGGAGGTAGGCACTGCTTCTTTCCCACAGTGATACAGCTCACCAAAGGCAAACCCCACGGGATTTCTCTTTGCTAGCTGGATAAATACAGAGCTTGTGTGCTCCAGGTTTAACCTTATCCAAGCTGCTACCACCTCCACCTTTACCATGTGGAAGGGCCTCCCACAAATCCATTTTGTTCCTGAGGAGATATTTTCAAAATACTTCAGATCAAAATGTTGGAGTGATGCCACCCAGAGGTTATTCCTCTCAGTCCTTTCTGGATTGCTATTAAATAAAGACACTGCTTTCTTCCTTTAAGAGAGCCAATTTCCAAGACAGGAGTTATCTCACCTTGAGACAGTATAGGAGGCAGAAATCTCCCAGCTCTGGAGAACATTCTCCTTTACTCACCACTATCACCCCCCAGAATTATTTTTTTTAAATTAGGGATTGCTATTGAGCCACCTAGATGTACTTAGGATTTATCTAAGTGCTATAGGGTGCTCACGAAGAGGAAATAAGTTGTCTGCCTCGAAGAAGTTACTGTCTCGCTGCAGAGTTGGCTTATGTGGCTTTCACAGTAGCATGCAGTCACACACTAGAGCAGTTTTGATTGGATGAAGGGTGCTGAGGGCAATGCAAAGTAAGGAAAGACCATGACAGGTTGAGGTTACTAGGACTGGAATTTCTGGACCAGGAGAATTTTGAATTCCCACTCACTGCCTCTCAGGAGAGTTTTCCGCTATTCTGAGGAACTCACCTTGGAGAAAGCCATTTAGGCTGATCACATAATGCTGCCAAGTGTCAGGTTCAGAAACGTTGAAGTTGAAGTTAAGGCTATGGGCGAACGGCCTGATCATAACTCCTGGCAATGAAAACAGGTCTTGGATACATTAACCCATTATTGGATAATTTTTGTATTGATTCCCATCAAACCATTTCCCCCTAGATGATCAAAAATGAAAAGAACCATAATTTGCCAAGTACCATTTTACTTTTACTTTTCATAATTGAATCTCTATGTTATTACTGTGAACACCCGAAGTTAATTGAGATTGAGCATGCTGTGAAAGCAGATTTCTGTCCAGCAAGTTTCGACAACACAGGTCATTTGGACTCACTCACCAGGAGTCGTCGCCCGCTCAGTGAAGGTCAACATGCAAGGGCTGATGGTCACAAACAGCATGTACATGCAGAGAGTGATCACAGCAGCCAGAGAGGCGTAGAAGAAGAAGTAAATGAATAAAATCAGGCCTGCAGAGCAATCAGAGATGACAGTGGTCAGTGCTTGCCGATAAGCCCTGCCTCCCCATTTGAACTCACAAAGCAGAACCAACCCAAACACAAGATAGAGTTGTTAATCCCTCAGATTCAGTATGCCCTTGTTGGTTCAGATTTCACCAATCAGGAATTGGTGAGGGTTGTGTCAGGGGTCTGACTGTAGTTTACCTTTATAGCATCTGCGATGGAAGGGCGTGCTGAGCACATGGTGATCATGAACAAGATTACAGGGGAGTGTAGTTTAAAGTACTGCAGAGGACAAATTGCTTGAGAGTCCTCTGGGCAACAGTTGATGTCCTAAGTACAAATCATTCTTCACTACTTATTAAAGCAGGTGCCCTGAAGAGTCCTAGCAGCTTGGTTCCAGTGATTAAATGTATTTGCAAGTAGTGCAAACAGCGTTTCTTTTCCCATAGTCTCTAATCCAAATTTTGATTAATTTCTGCTGGACTTGCCGCTAATCAAAGCAGTGATGTTTTACCCTACTTATCTCAAATCTTACTAATCTTCAGCAAAGTTTGAGTGGTTCTGCTTTTTAAAAAGAACACTAACACAGGGTGGGAAAGGGAGGAGGAGGAAATGGTACTTAATCACGGACATTCAGTGTCTGTGAACTGGGCAAGTTACAGAGCCTCTCTGCACCCCTGATTCATCACAGGTAGCTACCTCATGATCTATATCCCTAACGATATCTGAAATTCAGTCTTTTCTTACATCCTGTCTTGAGTACACCACTTTCTAGCTCTTTAATCTTCCACAAACTGTTCACTTCCCTGGGTCACAATTACCTTCTCTGGAAAATGAGAATAATAACAGTACTGCACTCATTTCTTAGCATTAAGTAATGTGTATAAACAGCATTGTACAGAGCCTGGCAGATATTACACATTATATAAGAGGCAAGCATCATCATTGTTATTATTATTGCTGTAGGACCAACTGAATGGTGAACAAGAGATTAGAACAAACTACATGACTTTGATGTACTCAAAACTGAATTCAAATACTAAACTTTTAATGAAACTATTAACCAAAGAAATATGACCAAAAAGGTATGAAGGAGGTGGGGGAGAAAAAAAACCCACAGTAACCCAACTGGAAATGGAACTGGCTGTGTTTAATAAGATGAACTAAAGCAGAACTAGAACACAAACACATTGATTCAGATGGAGTGCCTGGAGAAGAAACAACAGTGCTCGTCTGCATGTGGTACCTGGCTCCTGCACCCTGGCTATCCTAATGGGATGTGCCTTGTGCTTCCTCCTCCTCCACTCATCCATCCTCATCTCCATCCTGGGAATAGGTCAACAGCTGAAGCCATCCCAATTCAGTTTCATGCATGAACATGAAGCAATGGAATACAAGTATATTCCTTTGGAAATATGTTCTTCCCCCCGCCAAGATATATGGCCAGGAAATTATAAATGACAGAATGGCACTAGCAGTAAGTTCCTTGAGCCTCACCTAGGAGGGGTTCCCTGGAGTCTGCGATAATCTATCTCACCTCCCCTGCAGGCAAAAAAGTGTGACTTCCATCTGAACCCACAGATCCCTCCAATAATGATCCTTTCTGCTCGAGATATTCATATTTTATCTGGGCCCCTCCTCTAGGTAACAGGGTTCTCTGCTGAATGCCCCACCCAGGCTCTGATCAAACACTAAGGACCCATGTTCCCAATGGTTGACCCCTCCCACCAAAACAGCCCATCTGGGCCTGAGACTCAACCCATCAGGGCCTTGATTATTGTTGGAATTCATGCAGATGATGCACTGTCCCGGCAAAAGAATGGACTGGTGTTTGAATCCCAGCACTGTCACTTATAGTTACTGTGTGACTTTAGACAAGTTACTTACCCTCTCTAAGCCTCAGTTTCTGCATCTGCAAAATGGGGATAATAATATTACAACCTCATATGGTTCTTGTCAGTATCCAATAATATAACATATAGTTCCTTAGAATAAGGGTTGCCCAGCTACCAAAGAAAAAGCCCAAAGTGCGTTAACAGGCTGGGTGAATATGTTGGAAATGTTAATATCTAGGTTGGGACAGACTTAGTAATGCTCAAGTAGGCACCTAGCCAACAAGAAAGAGGGCCACCTGGGAATTAATATTACCACTTGCCCTTTGGCAAGGAGTAGCTCAATAGAAGCCTGAACTGCTGGGTTCTCCTTAGGCCTGCTACTCAGCGGTCTGCTATGGTCTCTCATGCAAGTGTGTCCACTGCCATATCTTCCCCAGGTACTTGAAACTTCCTCCCTCATCCCTGCTTATTGTCTATGGATTGTCCTCCACAGGAGAAATTTAGATCAGCTCAGTGGGTGAGGTTCCAACAGCTGGCTCTTAGGGGTTAATGCATGGCTCCTCACCCCAGAATCGTGCTTGCATTGCCCAATGCCTGTTTTTGCAGTATTGTTTAGGCAGTGGAAAAACAGCCGTGTTCCTTTTGGAGCCCCAGTGAGTGTCCAACATTTGTGTTCAGCTTCAAGAACGTCAGAATATCACTTAAAAGGTGCATTTGTTCCAGTTGAGAGTTCGAGGGATGGGGAGGGGGGGGGCTGGGAGCAGAGGAGGGGTGACAGGAGATGGAGGGTGTTCAAAGTCCCGCACTTGGTATTCCTAGTTCCATGCAGCGGGGCTGGATGTTTCACCCTCACTGGGCTGAATTAGTACCATTATTTAGGAAGACGAGAATTATCCGCTAAAGGGGCCTCCGGAAGGCATGGCCATCACTCAGCAACCTATACCCTTGGTACTAAGGGACTCCTTTCATCCATGGCGTCCTGTTTTCTCCTATGGATTGAGATCCAAGCCAGCAGCTGTTCTGTTTTTCTGGGCTGTGCAGTGTGTGGCAAGTGTGAACTTTGCTATGGGCAAAACCTGAGAAGTTTTCAGGCCCAGCAGTTACAGTTTAAAGAGTAGGTAGGGGGGCTGGGGATTTAGCTCAGCGGCAAAAGCGCCTGCCTGGCAAGCGCAAGGTCGTGAGTTCGGTTCCCAGTACCGGAGAAAAAAAAAAGAGTAGGTAGGATCCTGGGAAGGGAGTGGTAGGGAGGCTGTGAACTAAAAATGGTGTGAGCATGTGGTATAAGAATGAGAACCTAAGGAATAAAGTCTGCTCTTGATCAAGCAACACAGACGCCCAGTCTTAATCTTTGGTAATGATGTTCTTAAACCTAATTCCCCCGTGTCTACATGGGAGAATTAAGCATCCACAAGCTGTGGTCAGGGACAGGTCTTTGGGTTCCCCTCATCTGACATTACTAGGTGACAAGACAAGGCTTTATCAGGTTAGTAGGGACTTGGTTCTCATTTCCTAGAAAAAGTCTTCTGCATAGTACATTTTTTTCTGGTACTAGGGATTGAATCCAAGACCGTCTCACTGAGCCACATTCCCAGTCCTTCCTGCTAGGATTAGTACTCTCAACTTTATAACTGTAATACTGGAGTGTGATGCTGACCTTGTAAGAGAGGAAAGGCAGGCACTGTTTCCCTCATTTGACAGATGGGGAGACTGAGGCTAAGAGAAGGTAAACGATAAACCCAAAACTCACATGGATAGAAAGTGACAGGGCTGGGACTTAGGGAAAAAAAATCCTGTCTTTTCAATTCATTTTCACTGTTTCTCTGCATTGCATACTGAGCCCAGTGGATTTCAGTCAAGTCCGTTCATCTATTTATTGAGTTTGTTCAGATGGATCTGTCCACAGTCCAGGCATTTCTCTAGGCACTGCTGACTTTATGTGCAATATTAAGAGAGGTTTTCGGCCAGTGTATGGTAAAGGATCCCTGGGCACCATGCCAAAAAGGAAACGACACCAGACTGGGGCATTGGGATGAATGGGACTTACTCCAACTCTGACCTGTTTGGGCCAGAGACATCCTTCTCTCTGGATCCCACAGGTATTTGACCATGATCTGTAATTTCTGCCGCCAAGCATTGCCTATGGGCTGGCCCTGACTCTTTTCCTCCTCCTCCTCCTCTTTCTCTTCCTCTTCTTCCAAATCAGGCGCCATCATCACAGGAGCCTCTTCTGCTGCTTCCTCCTCTTCGTCTGCTAAGTAGTTCTGATTCTCTTCACCCTGATCATCCTGGAACAGGGACAAAACACAGTCCCCTTTTTGAAAAAAAAAAAAAAAAAAAAGCCCCATGGCACACCCCACCCACCAAAAATAAATGGAAACAACTTGCTATTTGGAGATCCTTCAAATTTCCACTTCTTCATAAACATACCCATTGTTAGGAGAGGTGGGTTTTCTTTCTGTTCTTTTGGAGGAAATACCCTTTCTCTGATTAATATGGAATCAGTACTCTTTCCATAGAGATACAAGTTTTATTCTCAGCTTCTGGCATTTGGGCTCTTCTGCTAGGACATCTCATGTCACTGCTCTGTCCTGAAACCCGGGCCCTCCTCTTAACTTTGACCTGTCAACGCAGAATTGAGCTCTCTCTAGAAGATGGAGTAGTCTTGGACGTTCATGTGTATGACTGAAAATTCTCAGTTCAAGCCTGTTTTGTTCTAACTCCCTGTACACGTTCAATTGTTCAACCTCACCATCCCAAGTTGTGCCTAAAAAGCATCTGGGATGGGCACTGGAGTGGGAGGCCAACTATTGCACCCTTTCTCAAAACTCAGACTACCTTCCCGACAGAAGCAAGGGGTGGGGATCTATTTGCTACTTCTCTAACTGCTGGCATAGCTGGAACCCCTTCGTGCCTGCAGCTGCATGGACCAACTACCTGAGAGTTGAGACCCCCGATATTCTTTCCTTAATTTCCCCTGTACCCTCGGCAAAAAGCTGGACATGCAGCAAGGGCTGATTGACTGATTGCAGCCATTACTTGAGATTTGAAACTGTAATCTTCTCTGAGTGGTTCTGAGAAAATGAAACAAAAAGGAAAAAAAAAGAAGAGAAAGAAAAACTCAGATTTCAAGTGGTGTTTTAAATGCCTTCCAAACACAGGCTGGAGGGCTGTTGTATCTTTTCTCTTTAAGGGTTTGCCAAGGCTCACTGCCACATTGGAAAATAAGGCCACCCTCCGTTCTCTCTGCTGTCCAAGTCTGAAGAGTGGTGGGGCTTGTGCACCTGTTAGGGTTAGATATGTCAAATGGTCAGTGCCAAATCTCTCTGCTGATTCCCTGCCCTCTCTCGCCTCCCTGCCTGATTCCTCAAAGGCCACTTAGAGGGCACACTGCTAAAAAATGCTGCCTTTGGTGGGGTGTTCATGAAATTGGAATGTTCAGAATCTGTAAAAGTCATACAGAATGACGAGGCTCTATTCTCACCATTCATGCTGCTCAGCACTGTGTAGCTGTTGATTATAAGCGCACTTGAATTGCTCTCTAATTCATTCAAATGTACAGCTGTACATCACGCACACCATAGCGTAACTGACAGGGATGTCCAAGATTTGTTTTTCCATATGAGGCCCAGAGAGGGGATAGGATTTAGCCAAGCCATGGAACAAATTTATGACATAACTGAGTCTCAGAACCTATGTCTCTTGGTACTCTGGACAATGAAGTTTGTCCTCCATTACATTGAGCACAAGTGCCTAGAGGTGGCTTAGCAGATTTATGAAGCACAATAACATCCTAGCTTCTGTGCTCCCAAGAGATTGTAGGTGCTCATCATCAAGGGTTAGTTTTTACTCTGACATGGATCCACAGTGTAAGGCTTAGAAAAATAAACTTCATCTCTCATCCAGTGTTAAATGGATCAATACATGTCCTTAAATCTCTTTAACTGTTTTGTGACTCTGTGTACATATTTGACCTCCCAAACTATATTTTGAGCACCCAGTGGAAGAGTCCAACTTTTGTAACCTCTTGTTGACCATCCATAGTATGAAGCCCACAGTTAAGTACCCAGTGGCTACTGACCAAGTATCAGTGATGCCTGTCTGAATGAAAAGACCTTATGTAAGACCCTGGGGAAATGCTGTCACAGAGCTTGTCACCTCAGCCCCAGTAGTCATGTGCACTGAGTGGATAGTCATCGTGGCCCATAGAGAATCTACTGCATTTGAGAATCTCAGAGAATTTGAAGTATATCTTTTCATCATGGAGGAATTTATATTGCCTTTGTATGTTCTGAACATCTTCCTTTTTGTAGATACGTGCTCTCATGATAATCCTATTAAAATTGTTTGTCATTAAAGTCTTCCTCTGTCGGGAAGAAGTAATCTTCTCAGAGCTAATTTCTTCGCACAGCTCTCACACCACCTGAGCCTTACTTCAGGAACCTCAAATATCTTTTTTTCCCCTTCCTTGATTCCAGGGATACATGAATAACATTGTGCAGGAGAGGCTTTCCCTGAAAGTTTCTTATTAAGTAAGTCTGTGTAAAATGTACTTTCATGCAACGACTCTAACAAAGTCTAGTAGGGATCATTTGGTGATGAGAATGCATATCCCCAAGGCTCAGATTTTGTCCGCTTCCTCACGTGATAGTGCGTGCGAATGTGCTGGAATATGGCACTGGCTGTGAGTTGGGGCCATCGTGTTTCCCTCAAAGGGAACTCTGAAGGACAAGGGGTGGCTCCCTTTGGAGCAATATAAACATCTAAACAAATACATAAACAAACATTGCGGCCCCAAAGATAAATTTGTGCCTTACATTAAACAATATCCTGTAAACATTTGAAAGGTTGGTTAATTTTAAAAGAGAAATTAAATATATGATTATATCAAATAATTTCTTTTTTAATTTGATCCAGTATTATAAAGAGGAAGATCCTCTGATGCATTTACAATCCAAACTACTTGACAAATAACTGAAATTATACACAACAGTTTATCAACAGCCCACAGAAAGGAAGCCAAGTGAGGAATAGTTATCTTTGTCCCTCCAACCGTGACTACTCTGAGAGTTGGAAGGGACTTTGGGAATATCAAAAGAAAGATTCTACAAATTGTGTCTAGAAGATTAAGAGAAGCCTTCGGTAATTGACATGGGTGAGAAGAATTCATGTTTCTTTTACTGGTGCTTGACAGTCTTTACTTAATTCCCTGGTTACACAAGTGGCCTTATCCAAAGAAAAATGGATTAGGCTTTTTTCCCTCAGATTGCTGTGTATGCCATATACTAATGACTTATAGCAAAGAAAATGTAAAGGAAGTTTTGGATCAAATAATGTATCCAGGAGATAAACAGTGACAGTCAAAGGTGTGTGGTGTGTGTGTGTGTGTGTGTGTGTGTGTGTAGATGTTTGTGTTAGGCAATGTGATTGCAATTGACAAGGCAATTGACAAGGTGGTAAAGCGGGTGGTGGTTTACTAGCGGGTGAGGGAGCTGCGTACTGTGAATACAATGGAAAGAACACTAGGTTAGAAGTGAGGAGATTTGCATTTTCACGTTGGTCCCTCCAGCTAACTAGCAAGTCACTCCAGTGCTCTGAGCCCCAGCAGCCTTCCTTACCTAATGTGAGGTTCTGGAGGGATGGTGTCTAAGATCCCCTCAGATCCTATCAAGGAGTCTATGATTTTAGTGATAGCTTGGGATTTGTGCTTTAGAAAAAGAGCAGTGGGGTTCTAAGAAGCTGCCGCCCAAAGCGACTGAGACAGCTGGGTGGGTAGTGCCTGTCACCTCCTCTTCCCCTTCCCTTCTCTCTTGGCCAAATTCCTTGCTAACAGAATTGAACCTCTATGCCCAGGTTCTAAACAGTCTGTGTAAATTCTAGGCTCCTAAGAAAGAAAAACATTAAAAGGCTACTTATTCTCTGGTATCTTCCCCTTCCCTTTTTGTTCCACAAGAAAGCACTTCCTCCTTCCATCCAGCAATTTAAGGTGCTAGGGTATGTGGGGACTGGGAGTGAGTGTTCCTTCTGGAAATCCTGGGTTTCCCTAAGCTTCACTGTTCCTGCTCATCCCAAGGAGAGACAGCCATAAGCCACTGTCTACGCAGCCCCCAATCCACCCCATTAAAAAGGGGAAGCAAAGTACTCTGCTTCCTGGGACTCACAAGTCTGTAGCGATAACCATAAGGAAAGGCCGGAGCCCTCCTGGACCGGAGTTGCCTTCTCATGGCTGTTCAGTGGGCAAAGACGCCGTGGAGGCAGCAAGTAGGTGACTTCTGGAGCTTCTGATGGTACAGGAGACACTGGTTACTGGGAATGCTTGGCGCCTGGCAAAAGTGAACCCTCCTGGCATGAGCCCTTCCTCAAAATAATCTAACATGCCCCTTTCTCATTGGTTGGCCCCTTCCCTGAATCAAAGGAAAGCCCTTATGGAAAAGCAAGCTCATCATTACAGTGGGCGGGGAGATATTCTGGGTCACAAGGTTGAGTGGCTCACCCCACCCTCCATCGTGTGTCTTTCCACCCCTTGCCCTTCTCCAGCGCCTGAAATACAATGGGCCCAATGGAAATCTTAAGTCATATTCTTCTCAATTGAGAGTTGGATATCAGTGTGTAAGGGGCGGGGCGGGGGTGGGAGTTGGGGGTGAGGGGAGATGGCCAAGAATAACTTGCTTTTTTCATGAGGCTGATCTCATGCAAAAGGATCTAGGGTGTCAGGAAAAACTCCCTTTGCTTTCCTCATCCCCCTCCCCCCACATGGTAAGTACCTAGAATATTCCTTATTTGTGTCAATCCATGAACACCTTAAAATGTGTACTGTGCCTTCTAATTTTAAAGGGAAGGATCTCGTTTTAACTCTTCCCCACTCCAAAGAGAGTCTTGGACATAAAGAAGCCTTTTCCTAGCCAACATGTCAGAGTGGCCGCATCGGTCACTGCCCCTCATACACACACCCGTTGGAATCCTGGCCAAATTTCTGCAGTGGTTGAGATCTATATTTATCCCTTAGCATCAGGGCAGAGGACAGGCCAGAAATTTGCAGTGTCAGTTTCCCAGACATATATAACTCCTGAAGCCAATATGGGATCCAACAAAAGAAAAATTAGTAGAAACAGCTTAAAATATCCTGTAGCATTTTTGGTTTGTTTGGACCACTCCACTGGGGCTTGGCTAACGAAAAGGTCTGGGTATAGCTTGTGATCATTCCTTTAGAAATCACTTCCCCCTCCATGACACCCACGCAGCTGAGCATGATGCAGAAACTGAGGTTCTGTACATACTCATAACCAAGGCAAAAAGCACAATCATTTCGATAGATTTAATCATAACACCAACTATCAACTATGGGATATTCTTATTAAAATGGCTTCAATTGTGGTTACTTTAAAATAAGGACTTCATTTACTATAATGTTACTAATTTGGACTCCTCTTTAACAGAGTTTCTCCCTAAACCCTTTTTTGAAGAAAAAGAAGCCACTTACAAAAAAAAGCAAAGCTCATACTCTTCTTTGGATTTTAATGAAAGAAAAATATATTCCAGAGGCTACCTGGTCTGGGTAGATGCTGAGCTCTATGTCTACATCTTCTCTGCTCCCGTATTTTGCATGATTCCCGATCTTAAATATGAGAATTGTGGGTCCATGGAAGATTGAAAACCAACCAAAAGGTGGGTTAAGTGGTTGTGTTAGTTACTTTTCTTGTTGCTTGGACAAAATATCCAACACCCACAAGTTAAGGAAGGAAAGGCTTATTCAGCTCATTGTAGAGGTTTTAGTCCATATTAGCTGGCTCCAGGGCAGGGTGGCATGTGGCACAGGGGTAGTCATTCATAGCTGTGGAAGACAGCAAAAGCCACAAGAGCAAAAGGGGGAAACAAGTCTCTTTCCGTCCCTTTTATTTTATCCAAACTACTGGGATTAGGGCAGTGTCAATCCCATCAGTGGACTGACCCAGCAATCACTCACCCTTAATCCCAGCACCCTTAATCCCAGCACTGTACTACAAATAAATCACTAACTACAGATTCAGCTGCCTCTGAAAAAGCCCCATCTAAAACTGCATGAGGCTTTGGGAGGACATCTAGACATAAACCATAATACTGGTCTTGCCTTACTAAGGCAGAAAAGAGAGTACGATCATTTTAGCAACATTTAAAGCACCAAGAGCAGGGGGACTAACGAGTGTTTGGAGTGACATAATCTTTGGTAACAAAATCTCTGTTCTTCAGAATCTCTCATTCCTTCATTTTGGGAATCAGTGGCTTGACATATACTTAGCATATTTGCAGTATATTTCTTTCTTTCTTTCTTTCTTTTTTTTTTTTTTTTTTTTTTTTTTTTTT